>NW_020447752.1:3731999-3940127 GCF_003343035.1 Apteryx rowi | reverse complement strand
CTATATTTCATATAGATTGTTGTTCTGAAGTACCGCAAGGGCCCCAACATATAGTTACAAGCTCAAAAACAAAATAATCACCAAACTCCAGAAGTCCAGTAGACCCCAAATCAAAATGGCTTAATACAGTTTTAACTTCTTTAGTTATCATTGGATTTTATTATCTAAAAATAATCTTTCATATATCTCAGCAAGAGATATACGGACAAGAATTTGACAGCTTACTGGTTTTGCTTAGTTATTATCTTAGATTCGTGGCAGGCATAGCATGATTATGTGGTCTTGGGTTATTGGTGCATGTTGATCCTCTAGTCTACAGTCAGATAACAATATTAATAAATTTTAAAAATAGCAAGGACTAAAGGAACTAGCTTTTTAAAGTTAAGTAAGTGTTATCCATTTTTAACCTGAGAAAATCAATAAGCTTTAGGGGAAAAGAATTAGTATTTTTTTGTTAAGTTTGTGGGCTGATGTTTGCAATGTGTGGAAAGATTTCCACCTTCTTTTCCCTCCCCCAAAAATGTGAAAAAAGTGGATGGTTTGGCAAACCAGCTGAAATAAATTGTGTGTTTCTTTTTGGGATGCTATTGAAGAGAGTAATACTCGACTTGAAGGTTATGCAGAAACGTAATCACATCTCCTTTTGTTGAGCATATTTTCTTGCATTTATTCATGGTGTCTGCTGAGCTCCCTAACACAAAATTACTGGTTATAGTGCATTTTATTTTAATCTAGTTTATGGATTTTTATCATTTTAGTTAATATTACTGTTTACATTGGCCATGAATAGAAATGGATTCAATTCAAAATGAAAGAAAAAAACCTGTAGAATTCTACAAAAGCTTGACCTGCACTTTGGCATAGCTGTGTGGTAATATTATTTAAATGAATGCAGGCTCACAGTAAACTGGAAAGCTCAAAAAAGAGATTTTTGATAGATACTTGTCATATTCTTGATGCTTATATATGGTGTGTTACCTAGGCTTGCAAGATCAGATTGCGTGTATATAGTGACACAGGTCCACAACTGATATACTATAATGCCTAAGGCTCTGATCCAACATAGTAAGAGTTCTCACTGAAAGGGTAAATACTACTATTCTAATCAGTGGTGACGTTTCACCGCCTTAGCAGATGATGATAGTCCTAAACAGCAGTGAATTCCTGAATCTGCAGGACTCAGCTGTAGACTTGCAGGTTTTCTTCCATACTTTTGTTAACAGTTTTCCTGTGTTGCATGAGAATGCATTAATGGCAATCATGGAAGTTATAGCTTGAAGTTCAGAGAACTTTCAGGAAACTCAAACAAGGTCCCTTCGAGCCAGTGGAGCAAGAAGGATTCAGTACTTGTCTAATATCACCAGCAATCAGAGATCAGGAACCTCATAAACGATAAAAAGAATTTTGTTGTTCCGTTTTTGCCATGCGAAAGCTTGCTCGTTGTGTAAGGTGGGGTCATGACATAACCCTCTGCAAAAATTTTGATAAAACAGACCTTTGCGCTGGCTTGGGGGGTTGTCTTGAACTCTAGCGTTCTGACTTACTATCCATGAATATTCCCTGGGATTAGGTTATTATGATTGCTACCACATTTTTTTTCTGTGGACTGGATAATTTTGCTCTTGCCTTGCCAGTGGCTAAGAAGGTGATCGAATCTGCTGACGGGTTTAATGTAGGAGGCAGGAGTTAGTGCGTATGTGCACGCCTTCAGTATGGATGGGACTAAGTTTCCTCCTTTTTCCCCAACCAGACAACACTTGAAGGTGACAAACTACTTTGGCAGTTTGGTGTGCTTTCCAAGGAAGCTTCCGGTTGTCACTAGTTGGTGGCAGGCACTTCTTTCTCTTCTGTCTGTGATTTCAGCTCACAAACTGTTCTGGGAAGTTTCGTTTGGGTTTCACCTTGTTTCCTTTTGAATACTCCTGAAAATGTATTGGAAATTTGGTTGCTGGGGTTTGGGTTTTCTTTTTTGCTTTTTTCCCCCGGTTGGATTGGTGCCCAGTCCTATGAACTCTAAAATCAAAGTTTGTGTGAAGTGTGTCCATTGAATCTTATATTCTGTATCAATCTGTAGAATAGCATGCATATATGAAGCTAAAGCCTATATGTGATAAATGCATGTAACTTGCTTAAAACCAGGATTGATACTAATTAGCTGATTGGGGGGTTGACAGTGTATTGGAATCATTGGTCTATTAAACACACACTGAAAGACTATTGGAAGCATTATTCAAATAGGCAGATGGCAAACTGCTTGGCTGGCAGGTTTGCTCAGTTGTCCAGTCCAGTGGCTTCCAGATTTTAGAGGTTCGGAAGTCAGCTTTCTAGAAGTCCTGAAATGAGAGACTGAGTGCTCCCAGATTTCAAGTTTGCAAGGAATTTCTCTAGGGCAGCTGTCAAGTAGCTTGTAGTTAAACCAAGAACCTTTCATTCCTTCCATTTGCGCAAGGAAGTTAGAAATGTCAGGTTTTTGTTCAGAATTGTAATAAAACCTCAACTGGGTGAGTCCAAAACCTCCATGAAAAGCAGTAATACCCAGGGAACTGTGTAGTGTTGTTTGCAAAGCACTTTGTAACTGTTGGATGGCAGAGAAGCACTAAGTATTATTATTTTGATTGTGTTGTGATACAGAGCAAGCACCCATGCAACTGGCAAACTGCAGGTTTAGTGCTCGCGTCTGAAGGCTGAATTGGTGTTTAAAATGAGGACTTGCCTAGAGGAGATTATTTTTAGTGTACGTTTCACTAGACTGCAAAGCAATTACTTCCTAAATTTATAAATTATTCTCTACCACATTATAGTAGGCTTAGACAAATTTTGGCATTTGAGCAATTTTCAGCACACATTTGCTACATAAACAGAAGTAATGGCATTTGACAATCTGGCAGAGAATTAAGAATTTGAGTTGTTTTTCAGCCTGCCCAGTGAACAGTATAGGAATTTGCAGATTTGCTATCGCAGAGCTGTAGATTGCCATAACATTTAGCTTGCCGTCTTTACTCTGCAGGAGAGTATCACTTCATGGTGGGTAATTGGGGAGCCTCAGGGAAAAATGCTCTTTCCTTTTATACATGTAGTTCAGCTAGCAATGGTTAGCAGATCAAGTTAAGGAGACAGCATTAACTTGAAATCTAGTCATTCTCAAAGAAGGAATAAAGCAATGTTAGTTATTTGGTTAATTATGTAGTTAGTGGCCATTTAAGGAGATGTAGTCTTGGCACGACCAAGGCTGAATCAAGCTGGGTTATGCTGAAAACAGTAGAGAAAGGGCCTGGATTCTGATCCTCTGAATAAGCCAAAAAAATGAATACAAAACATGCTGGCAATGAGTTACATTTCCTCTCGGCAAATAAAGCATCGTCTGAGTGTTCGAGGGCCACAGTAGTTTGCATTTGGTCGAGCTCCTAATCGAGTGGCAGTTTCCATTTTGACAAGGACTGGAACAGAATTGGGAGTCTGAACAAATGGAGCTAACGAGCCTCCCTCAGCTGGCCGCCTTTTCCGTGGAAAACCTGTCCAGTGGGAAAGGTAGCATGGGTTTTCTGGCAAGTTGCGGTATCAGTAAGAGATGTAGCTCAGCATTTCTCACTTTAAGCTCAGTTTTGCTAAACATTTTTTAATAGCCCTATGACTGTATTTTTTTTTTCTCTTGACTTACTTTTCTGGTCTGTGAAGAGCTTCACGAGTCTGCTAGGCAGAACTAAACTTTTTGCATAGCTGCATGAAATCTAAAATGCCCGACTGAAAGGAATGGATTAAGGAGATAATCTCCTATCGTACTTCAAACGATTGGAAGCATAGGGGTTTAAAAAGCTGTAATTTTATATGGAGAAATTTTAAAGAAAACGGACAATTTCTTTCAAGACCTATTCATGACATACTGCCAATAAATATTAATTTTCTTTTCTTAAAATGATTTCAGAGCACTTTAAAACAGTCAGGGAATGTCTTTACTTACAGGCTTGGCAACCGCTTGTCCACAGTGAGAAGAATTTGGTCTATATCTACATCTAGTCTATAGAACTAGTCTACATCTAGTTCAAATGACTGATAGCTCATAGGTGATACTGATTTCTTTCTAGTTCTAATGCCCTTTTTCTATCATTTTAGCAGTATTTTTCATGGAAGAAGGAAATATGTGAGGATGCCTTCTTCTGTGACACGCTGGGTGCTGGTGCTTTAAAAGGGAAGTAGAAGGAAAAATAAGTTCTCTCTTCTATAAATATCATTTTTGGCCTTCGCAAGTTGTTCTAGAAGCAAATTTTTTCTTTGAGAATTAGCCAAAGATAGATAGGAAGAATAATCCTCTGAAATATAATAAGCATCATCATCAGAAATCAGTCCAAAAAATAATTTCCACCATTAAATGTAGCATAAATTGGAGAAGAAGCAAATATGATTAAATCAGGCATGGTGGAAAAAGCCTGTAATGTGTTTTTCTATGGACTGCAATTTAGTATTAATTTGCTGGGAGTTTAGATTATTTGCAAAATAGAACAACAGTAAACTTTACTATGGGAGGGAAAGGACCAGTAGTGGATGAAGTGCAAATTTAGGAGAAAGCCCAAACACTGCCATTGCTGTTGAGGTAAATAATAAACCAAATGCTATGTGCAGTCCTGTGTTCGTGTCCTGCACTCCAGAAGATTTCATGGAGGCCTGAGGCACTGGGAAAGCCTGTGTGTTTCATCATGCAGGTAGAGACAGGTTCTTGCATTTTGTCTATGATGGATTTTACAACATTAATTTTAGTAGTTTTCCATGCAATTGCTTTAATTGCAAATTTCCCAATTTGATATAAACTGGCAGATACATTGCATCTCTTTCTCCTTCGCTTCCCACTTGCTGTTTGTTTTGCTCTGCCATTGAGAAGTCCTCTTTCCGGTGTTACTCGGCTACAGGACGTGTGGGGTCCTTTCAGGATCTCTAGCCATATGTTGCTGAGGGTCACCTCATTTCAGATACATGATTGTGTCTGTCCTGTGACCGCTTATGCAAGGGTAGATCTTCCAACTGATGAAATATCCAAATTATACATTCTCTTACCACCCTATGACTGTTTGGTAGTGGGACAAACGATGGCTTAAATCACAGCATGAAATAATCTGTAGTAACTGAAGATTATACAGGAGAATAAAACAGTGTAGACTTTGGTCTTGTATGTTGGAACTGGCTTCTGTCATAGGTTATTTCTTTTGTATATAGATTAAAAATCACCACAACAACATTGTGGAAGAACTTTTCTTTTTAACAACTGAAAATGGGAATTAGTTTTCTTACATGCATGTAAACTGAACAAATGAAACTCTGACTTTTTGTTTCTTTGTGTTCATGGCAGTTCAGTATCATAAATTATTAAGGTCCATGCCTTGCAAGGAGGTAAATAACCTATGTTCAAGAGAGCTGAGCTGAAATCAGTAGTTTAGCTGTGAAGGGTTGGAGCGTTTGTTAAATAAACCCTGAATAACATTTCATCAAAAGCAGTATGTTTAGCCACTGCTTTTTGTTCAGTGGATCATGAGAGTAAGCCCACGATTTTCAGACACTTATGTTAGCTTTTCCACAGTCATGGTTCTTCCATTTTAGAACGGGCATTAACTCTGAAACAACAGTTCACCAGGAAAGCAGCCTGTTCACAGACTTAGGTATCATTTGCAATGAGGCGCTAAGAAATGGTTCTCATAGATATGCATTCTCATCAAAATATTTTTGTTAAAGCAGAAGTTAGTTTAGTGCTACAGGGAATGGAAGTACTTTAAATAGCAGTTCCAGAGCTATATATTCAGCATGAGAAAATTCAGGAGAAATGTTAATGTTCTGTGTGCTAATATGCCTGTTAGAATGACAGACACTTTGATTGTCACTGGAGCAGGGGAATCCGCCAGGAATCTGATTACCTCAACGGTCTCTGGTAATCACTTTTTTGCAGGCAGGTGTCATCCTTTAGTAGATACACAGCTGGAAGAAAGAAGCACTGAGATAAAATTTCTCTCTTCTAGAAAATTTAATAAATGCATGGTCCTCTGAGTCCATCTTTAATTTTCAGTTTCATTCTTCACTTTGTTGATAGCAATATCAGAATTCAGTGATGCTCAGCTTCATTTAAGCCTAGTGTCAGTATGACGAGATTTCTTCTGTATCTCAAAGGAAAAGCTCGGCATCATTTGCATTTGCACTTGACATCCTTACACTCCACTATTTAAAATGCATCCATAACTATTAGTACAGTCTATTTTAAAATTAGGGAAGGTAGTGGACTGGTTCACTTACATGTTAAGTGACAGATTAAATACTATGCAGCATCCCTTGGAAGCATAAGGGCGGTGTTGATCTTCAGCTAATATTATTGATACTTCTAAATAAATATTTTCAGAAATGCAGCTAAGATGTATGTTTTCGAATAGTCCTTGCTATATTGTAGTCTACTTTTGTTTTTCCTGAGATTTATTCTGAAAGGCAACCTAATTGTCAGCTATCATATCAATTATCTCACCATCTCTTCAGTTCTTCACATACCTCAGAATGCTTCCTCATTTCAACATAAACCATAATAGGAGATAAATTAAACCTCCTCCTTGATTATCCTTTAGTTTTGAAATTCAACCCACTGAAGTTCAGATGCACCACTTAAATTTGTTGTCTGTTTATAGTTAACCAAAACTATTTTTTTTTTACTTTATCAAAGCTAATTAGTTTGCCTGAGCCCTCCTTGTTACAAATAAATACAGCAGGAAAAAAAAGGCAAAAACTGAAAAATACTTGAGTATGAATAGAAATTATATGTTAATGAAATACATAATAGACATGTGGAAACATATTTGACAGTATCTGTTCTTAAGTGTCTAAAATGCTGGAAATTTTAGTGTAGTTTTTAAATGTTCTCCAAGGATTTGTTTTGCATAGAGGATTATAATTACCTTATGAGCCATTTTGTACTTCATGAATAGACATTCAACTGTAGGTTTGTTTTTAATTGATAAGTTGGAAGAGTTCAGGAATTATGTTGATATCCTCTACATGTGGTTTAGGAAGTTGCTATACAAAGATGAAACACAAGGCTTATTTTAATCAAATATCTTCTTTATCTTTTTTGCTCTTGTTATTTTTCAGTTGATGATTCATGGGGAAATATGATTTTGATAGCTTTAAGAAATGTGCAACAAACTTAAATTTTATCGTTAATAAATGAAATAAATTATTTTTTCACTGTTTTCCTCAGTTAAACTAACAACAAACAAAAGATGAACATGTGATGATCAGAAAGTGTGAAGTGAAAATGAGTTCAGATGAAATGAAATGGAACTAATCTAAATCTTCCAAGAATTTAAACTGAACTCATTCTCCTCCAGATTTGGGGATGGTGTGTATATTACTGTATATGTTTTTAAAAATGTGTTTGTCACTTTATATGTCTTGGAATGGAAAAAGAAGAAAATTGGTGAAGTAGATGGTGCGATGAGTTGGTCTTGCTATTTCTGATATTGATTGCATTGTTAACGCGTCAGGTTTTATGTCAGTTCATATCCTTTTATTATATACAGTAATGATTTCCTTACATTTTTAATTTTATTGTACTTCCACTTCTATATATCGTTTGAACTAAGGTTTTTCAGTCAATTAACAAATCAGAAGTATTTTACAAAATTATTCCTGCCCCTTCCCTTTCTCTCCTTAAGCAAGATTATTAGTTAATCAGCTGATGTTTTATATGAAAGATGAATTCTGTGCTGTCATAAAACTCTGCTTGCTTGCTTGCCCTAATGGTCTTCAGACTTATGATCTTCTTTCAGGTAATTTGTATTTTACATATAAGACTTCGATTAAATATCAGCAGATGTACAAATCATAACAACACAAATTGTAAATGTTTTCAAAAAAGACATAAAATAATGTGCATATTATATGAAACAAAAGTGAGAACAAGGTTATAAAAGCTGTATTCAGGATATGAGTAATACATGCTCATATTAAAAAAGGTTTTATAGGCAAAGGGAAATGAATTTTCTCAGTGCTCAGATTGTTCGGAGTGGCAGAAAGTAAAAGCCTTTTGCATCCTCTACAACTATTTTACACATCTCGTTTAAGAAACTAAGCAGCAAAAATATAAACTCTGCACTTTACCTAATGTGTAACATCAATGAATAAACTTTGGTTATTTAAGTGAATACAAATGCCTTAAGTCCCAGAATGTCCTGCTCTAGTTTAGGGATTAGTAATATTAGTCATAGCGTATAGTAATTAGTAATATCAACTTCTGAAGAACGAACCAAAATTTAAGTATTTACTGGTGTTAAGATTACAAACGGCTTCCCTGCGTGGTACTCAGGGAAGCACGAAGCTGAGCATAGCTTGCCAGCTTTCCTTGTATAAATAAAATTCATCATACTTTACCAGATTACCCTTTTTAATATGCTTTTGCCTCATCTCGTCTGGTGCTTAAGAGAAGTGTCAGGCAAAAGAAGGCCCTCCCCTTGAACAGCCCCCAGGGGAGTGATGTTCTCTTTCCAGGCAGCGGCTAAAAGGTCAGCTTCAACTAGTAAGTGAGATTAATTTTAATTTAACAGTGTGATGCGGTACAGCATGAATGAGCAGAAAGTATCTCTGACTCTTTCTGTTTGCCTGTGTCATTAAGGAGGGAAGATGGATGCAATTGCATATATACAGGACTGCTTTCTGAGTAAGTGGGGGTGAAATACATTTCATTGCTACCACATATACCTCTAAGTAATGAAATAATTAATGGTTTAAGGTTGAGGGTAATATACACCTAATTAGTCATGTTGAAGGAAATTTAAGATTAACTGAAGATGCCAAATAACATGTTTGCTAAAGACTTAGAAGTAGCAAAGAGATAAGCCTGATTGCAACGCTAATGCAGATTTCTAGCTGATGGTTTTATACCCTGTTGAAAGGAGAAAAGAATCTATTTGGATTAATGTCATAGTTTAATGAAGGGGAAAATACTTGGGGCTCTGGATAAATTGCTTCAATATTCCACATATCTTAAGCAGTTACTTCCTTGCCTGAATTGGGGCCTTGATGATTTAGTTTTGTTTTGATTTTATATTAAGCAGAATAATACACAAATATCTCCCTGGCAGCATTTATTAGGTTTAGGAAAGGGAAGAAAGGAAAAAGGAACGTGCTAGATATGTTGTTTAGATTTTGTGTTGCTTTTTACGGTATGTTAGCACAAAGCACTTTGTCTGTGTTGTACTCTCCTCAAAAATGCCTGGAAAATTGTCCTCATAGATTAAAAAGTTGCAGAACAGATTTATGACAGTAAAATAAAATAAAAACCCAGAGGGGTTGTGGTAGTTCTTAAAGGTTTAAAGACTTGCCTGTTTCCATGGAGAACGGTATTTTACAAGAGGAAGGATTTTTATGTCAGTATCTGGCTCTGGATCTGCTTTCATAGTGCTGTTCAGCACCAGGTTAATCGTCTAAGACCACGTTTCCAGAACTGTTCATTTTGTCTGCCCAGTTTTTCAAAGAAGTGAATTGAGACTACAATTAATTATTCAGTTCCTCTTTGTGAAAAATAGGTATCATACATTCCCCCCAGATTTACTGTACAAACTGTCAAAAACCTCAGCATATATGTATATCTATCAATATGCAAACTTGATTTCTTATGGAGATACTGCTCTTATCATCTTTCCTTGTATTCCATCAAATTACCTTTCCTAATACCATTTTTATTACTTTAAGCTGCAAAGTGTCTTCAAGCAGCCATTGCTTAAAAACTCTGTTTAAAAGCTACTTTCATTTTTCTATAAGCAACAGATTTCTTGCTTCCAAAATTATGCTGGTTCTACTCCCCATTTTATCTTATGCTTTAAAAGACAAAGCAAAATACATTTAGGCAGGGACTTTCCTTTTCTTCTAATTGGTAGTGCCTAGCATGAAGTCTAGTACATTACTATGGTTCAAGGTCGAACAAAGGTTCGAGCAGAGCAGTAATAAAATAATAGCATTTTATTTTAAAAATCTGTCCATCATTTCTGGTGAATTCTAGTATTTGTTAGCTATTGTATTTCTCCTTCTTGGTGTCCTTGCAACAGGACTTTAGATCATATTGAGTGGAAGGATAAGAAACAGCATTGCTTTAATTAAGGGAATGCTCTAAACAGGTCTGTTTTCTGTAAAATATATATTGCCTGTAATGGCAGGTGATAGAGGCATCTGAACTCTTTGTTGGCCCTTACGTGGGATGAATGCACAGTTCACTTGTTGCTTGCTCATGGACCATGAGTAATGAAATAATTTCAAATTCAGACTGATAGACTTTTTTACCCCATTGTATTGTGATGTATTCTTCTTGGGAATTCTCATGGGAATAAAAAAGGTGTGTGTAGGCACCTGCACATAGTAAAGCTGTTACGCGTTGTTAAAGTGATTATGTTTTGCTAAATGAACAGAGAATATGAAAACCGTGTTCTTTAGAACAAACTGTGCAGCCCTTTCAGATTTAATGTTTATTGTATTATGCAAGAGATCACATGTATTTCCGTTTTTTTCTAGTTTTTAAGTTGTGTTGAAAATGGTTTTAAAACATCTTTGATTAAAAGAATATGAGACATGGTGATTCCCCAGCATTGGAGAGCTCTGCAGGTGAAAAGAAGGCTTGGTGCCTTAGCTCTATGTTCGTTCTCATTAAGAAGGGAAAGCAAAAGATTGTTCTGATGGCTGTAAATGGAAATGTAGTGTTTTGAGGAGAACACCCAATTGTAGCTAATCTTAATTAAGGAAGATTTGATTGGACTGTAGAAGGAGCTACAGTCCAGTAGTGTACAGTAGTATACAGTTTGGTATAGTTTTTCTTAAAAAAAAATCTTGCAGAGAAAGCAGTAGCCCATTGCACTTTGATTTGGTTAACTCATAACTGTAGTGTTTATATATTATGTTTAACAGAAGATGCAAAATTGACTGTAAAGTTTTATTCAAAGGCTGTAATGTTATCTGTTCTATAAGCAGAACTTTTAGAGCATGAAAAGCTGCTTCTGAATGGCGCTTCTGGCATCTAACTCTTAAAATTATTCAGCATTTTTTTATTTATTTGTCTTGAAATGAAAAATTATCTCCTGTTTTCAAGTCACTTGTAATTTTTACAATTATTCTAAACTTAATGAAGAGATTTCAGTAGTTATACAACGTATCAATATAAACCTCTGCCCATTAAAATTACTCTGAGAGACAATTGAATGATTACTAATGTCACCGGAGTTCACACTTCTTTTTAACATTTGCCTCTCTAAATTTATTGTTTAAAAAGATGCCAATCCATGAGAAAGCATTGTCGGGTGCTGGCTGATGTTATTCTTAGATTCAGTATGTTTCATCCTTGTTTTTAAGTGCCACAGGACTGAGTTTTTCACCTGCTGGGGCATGATGTTACCATGACAACGGCTGATCTTGTTTGCTGTTCTCTCCTCTGTGCATGACAAAAAGCAAAGCTTTTGGAGACATATTTGTGAAAGCTGATCTAACTAATTGCATTTTAATTATCAGTGAAATAGAACAAGAAATGGCTTGTTCTGTTTCTATAAGAATAAGAAATTTCTATTATAAGAAGTAGAGCAATGAAATGGACTATTTAATCAAAGTTGACAAGACCTCTCCATGAGACAGTCCTATATAACAGCGTCTGCAACAGGTCTGTTAGCAGATTATTAACGTACGTGGTCTTTAGAAGATCTGATAAGGTGTTCTACTGAGAGACCTCCCAGTTCACAGTGCAGTTCACCAGTCTTCCGTATATCTTCTGTTGATCAGCAAATGGAAATCTTAATGCCACAGTAGATAACTGAATAGCTGCTTTCAGTTGCAGCCTTATCCTTAATGAGTTCCTGTGGGGATCAGAAGAACTTTGTTCATGTTTGTCTAGTTGACACATTTTGTTTGTTCTTCCACTAGTGAAATCAAAATAAGTGGAAAGGTGGATAGCAGATTTCTTACAAATTATCATAAAGTGTGAGTAGCAATTCATGTGTGTACAGAAACAACTAAAACCACAGTATTCATTTTAATTATTTTAAATATTTGGTTGCTGATGACCTATGAAGAAAATTACGTCCTTGGCACATCCACTGGGGTCAAGACTATAGAACAAGTCACTACCAATTGGAGATGTAAAACAAGAAGTATGGAATATGATGGTAAAATCAAATAAGATATATTTCCTACTGCCTGCTAAGCAGGCAGTAGGAAATGTCCCCTTCAAGCAGTGCCAGGTTGATACTAGCATTCAAATGGAGTTAATGTTTACCCCACACTGTGTTTTCTTTGCACCTTTATACAAGAACAAGGATCTTGTTCGCTCATTTCTTCCCTGGAAATTTCTTCCTTCCTTCTTTCTCTGGATGATTTAAGATATTTCTGTCTTTCCTTTGGGTGAATTGCCACTGAAGTCAATAGAATTGTGCCATGGTAAATGAGAATTAGACCCTCTGTCTCTTAGATACACCGATTTATTTTGTTGAGGACTGAGTGTAAAAATAATTGAAGAAAAAGTCCTGAAAATATATTGATTTCGCCTCAACCCACAAATCAAATGAATTAACTTTATAATACCATCCAAGGGAAAACATGGTTGTAATATAAAGGTTAAAATTAATCCACTATTAGATATTACAGAAATGTATTTTTACTGTATCTTTGGCTGTGTTATGTTCCCAGCAGCTGGCCGTTATCTGACGGTATGGTGGAACATCAGATCAGTTCAAATGTTTCAGTTGCCATGCTGTCTTCTCTTGGACAAGCGACAACTTTCCCATTTGAAACCTGATGTTATTTCCATGACCTTTAGGATAGAGGGTATGTCTCATTTTGTTTGTAAAGCATTCAGTGCGTATAGTAATGATATCTCATAACTGTCAAGAATTGTATAGACATGACTGGGAATCTGATAGACTTTAAAAAACTGCCTTATGGCAGTTGTAGTTTATATTTAGAAGTTCAGACTGAGAGGTGACCACAGGTAAAACTCAAAGCTCAGCACTGGGTTCCAGAAAGAATTCAGTCTAATGTTAGTTCATGTAATGTACTTGGGAAAGTCAATTGCAAACAGTATTTTGAAACAACGATTAATTTTTTTTAATGCCTCATTTTCTCAGTGATCCATCTTAGGATTGTTGAACGTCATTTTTGAAGAAACTGCTTATCCACAGCTTGTATTAAAGTGAAACGCACAGCCTGATTTACAGGGATTACACAGGAGGAGACAGCTAAGTATAGAACTTGTGTGTGTGCATCAGCTGCTAGCTTGTGTCTTTAGCAGGACTGTTCTTCCTCACTATGGAGTAGTTCTTGATATCTTCACAAGCAGATGTCTCTGCAATGCTTATCCTATTTAAATATTGTTTTTACTGGAACAAGGACTTACCGCTGTGAATATACGTGAGGATCGAACACAATGACCCGCTTTTCCCTTTCCAATCAGTTCATTTGAGGAACACAACAATGATTTATCTCTGACCATAGAAATGGAAATTAAACTCGGTAAAGTATGGTCAAATCACCAAGGGGGAGTGAGGGAAGATTTCAAGATCAGTTGAAACATTTTAATTGTCATGCTGTTTTATCTTGGACAAGCAACATACATGTTTCAGTTCTCCTGTATGCGGGATTCTTATCTCACATTGCTTCTGTGCTTTGATGTCTAAAAAGGAAAAGTATAAAATGTTTAGCATGCTCATTTAGGTCTTAGGACAAGAAGGGGAGACATGGTCCACTCTACTGTCCACTTATTTCATGCATTTTCAGGTCCAGAGAGGGTAGTTTCCACACTCTCCCAAACATGAAGGAGGTTATGTGACTGTCATTGACCTTTCTGCAGTGTCATGATGGTGTGATGGGTCTTTAGGTCTTCGCTGCTATATCAGAGCTCGTGAAAGTGAGTTGGACAGTTAGGGCTGGTTTTTCAAAGGCACCAAGTCTTTTTCTGTGAGAGAGCATCCTTTATCTAAAGGTTTTTTAGGGGGGAGGGGAGGGAGGGATGATATTTAATAAATGTGTGTGTTGTGAGGAATGAGAAATGGGAAGAATGAAATCTCTCTGTATCCATAAACTCCTTTGGTTGTGTTATTCCAGGCCCTGTTCCAGGAAGGCTATTTACAAATGTTTAACTTAAACTTTGAGTAGATTCTTTGAGGAAACTATTAATGTAGTTCTGACCAGCACTGAGGGTGCATTTATCAGACGTGAATAATCAAAGCCTCCAAGTGTCTTTGGAAATCTGTCTTTTTCCTCTCTGATCCTGCAAAACATAGCAGTGAGTACTTTATCTTGTGAAACTACAGGGGTCATGGATTCAAGGTGGTAAAAAATTGCGTGTGAACAAACTAAGTGTATGAAGAGCTAATACTCCAAATAGACAAGACAAAAGGAACGTGAGTGAAATGAATTGGTAGTGGAAAGCCTATTACCTGAAAAGTCTTACTGAAGTGAAAATTAATATGATCCATTCACTATTTGTGCTTATGCCATAATATCTTGGTCCTGGTCACTAGTGCCACAACAACAGACCCCTTTCAGTGATTTCCAAGTCCAACGTACTGCTGCAGTTCCTGTGTTCCTCCTTATTTAGCAGTGCTTTTTAAGAAGCGCTATTTTTATATGGTGTTTCTTATGCTAAATTCAGCCTACTGATGAGAGGGTAAAAACTGCATTTGTTTTCTTTTATTACGGCAGAGTATAATTTGCATGGAAATGTTTCTATTTTTAAAATGAAGAAAATCTAATTGTGAAGTGATCTTATTTAAAATGTGAGCATTTCTAAATAGAGCCTCCTTTGTCATGAGAATGGTAGCAGAATAAACTTGTATCTGCCTATTAATATTCTCTGTACAAGTTTAATTCCTTAGTCCTTAAACGCTAACATCGTTAAATGTCAGATTATACTTTTCCTTACTACTTACTAACATTTACTTCATCGTGACAATTTAGAGCCAGAATCACAGTAAAATAATAAAACCTCTCAGACAAGAGTCTTTAGTTAGTTTCATTACTTTTCATTGTGTTTATAGGTTTTAAAATGGTGTAGGAATGGACTTCAACAAAATAGATGAAATTTTGGTCTTATTTAAGAAAACAGCAAAATTCCTGTTGAGTTCAGGAATTCCAGGATCTCATCCAGTGTGTTTATCAGCAGTCTTCTTTACTGTATATTCCAACATAGCAGGCCAGAATGCTAACTGATTTGTGAACCCACATGGAAATAGGTTATATCTAACTCATAATATAGTTTATTAAAAATATAATTTCTTTCTCACTATCAAACTTGATAACTCTGGAAGCCAGGACTGGGTAGTACTGTACCCTTCATGGGATGTGGAGGGGACATTCAGCATCTTTTAGTGTTTTCTTTGATCCCACTTTTATCTTACTGGCATCTGTACAAAACTGTCAGATATAATGGAATGGGTGTCAGTACATTAATGAACAGTAACAGAACAGAAGCATCTCTTGTGAATGCAATTTTTCTCCCCTTGCTTCCTGTTCCACTTTGCTCAGTGCTATATTATATAGTGGTTAGAATTATGCAGGATAGCCTGTATTTTTCTTGCATCATCTTCATGTTAATTACAGTGAGAAAATTAGAAAGGTGTTAATGGCAGCTTCTTGCACAGGCTGTGCCTCTCAGCCTATCTCTGTTAGCTTGTCCATATTGAAGTTCTTAAATAGCTCCACTGTGTACTATTCAGGATGAGTCAGCTTTGCCTTTAAAATCAAGCTTTTACAAGAAGAAAAAAACAAATTGGTGACCTTAGAAGTGAGGCATTTACAGGGCAAGAATATGAAAAAAGATCAGAAGATTCTTCATGTTTTCCTTTTTCTTTAAGTACCTGTAGACCAGAGGTTTTCACTTTTCTCTTGGAGTAATGTGATTCTATTCATGTATCATCAAAATAGAGAACCATCATACAGGATTATGATCAGAGTGCTCTAATACAGTCAGTCCAGGTTACTGGCAAAAACAAATTGTCTCAAAGAAAAAAGCTACAAATAGTGTATAACATTTTTTTAAAACAAAAATAATTGATGTATGAGCAAACTAGCACACAGGGCAACAGATGCCTTACTCCAGGCGATGCAGAACCTTGTTACCCAGACAGTAGTGTCAGATTGTATTAAATCTACAGAAGTCATCCTCCTACTGTGAATTTTTATAGTCAGTCCTCATATCCATAGGAGAATTTTTACTTTTGCTGTATTATGAACACACATTTTTGCTTTCAGTTCTGCACTTAAAAAGATGAAACTCATATATAAGGTAATATATTTTCTTTTTAATATGTCTTTCATTTTTAATTTTTTGTAGATGTTTCTTTGTTAATGGTCTCGTGTTTTGTGATGGATATACTGGTGGGTGAATTTTTAAATTCATGTAATGCTTTGGACGCCTCTTAAAAAACGGAACACTGCAGGAGTATTTGTATACATTTGGGAGCACTGTCAATTTTCGGAATCAGTTTACTTCACAGATTCTGAGAAGATCATCGTTAGTGTTGTTTTCCTAAAATGAAATGCTTGTCTGAGCTGAGAATGCCTGAAGTATTCCTTACATCTGGCAGGAAATATTCTTGCTGTTTAGAATTTTGTCTGACATGTTGTATTTTAAAGACAAGGTTTCAGATTCTTTTTGCAACTCACTCCATACATGAGTATGGTATGAGTATGTGCTTGATTGGCATACCAGCACATATGTGATATATGTAAGTATGGCTTATGCTTCTCATATTTAACTAAGTAAGAAAGCTTAAGCAGGAGATGTCTAAGCTCTGTGCAAATTGTACCTACATGCATTAGAAAAAGTTTGTGGTTTTTTGTTTGTTCTGTAGCTTGTTGATGCTAAGCTGTGATAGTGAACAGCAGATACTTTCATTTTCCCTTGGAGGGGAGGTGAAATAGTTCTTAATACAGCTTCTGTTGCTTCTTCTCTTACCATTCTTTTCCCACATTCATTTCTGTGTTTGCAAAATTTTTGGATGCAGGCTGTCTTCTATTAGGCTGGTAAATAAATTGCTTCAAGCCCTTGATTTTTTAAATGGGTATTTGTGTAGCAACATCACTAGAAAGGGGGTGACAGACTAATGTTCAACTTTGTGTTCAACTAATAATTGAAACCCAATGTCAAGACTGGCAGCTGATGAGAAGCTTTTTGGAAATATGAGGTACTGCTTGTATTTTACTTGCACTTAGTCTGCTAACATTTAATCAACATTTGCCTTGTCATATGTTTTATACAGTGTTTTAGAGTGGCTTGCTGAGTTCTTAATCTTCAGTCTACTTGCCTTTATTAACAGCTGCAATGTATTGATTTGAATAGGTTAAATGATAGATCTCATTTGAATGTAGTAAAATGTTGCTTCTTAGGTACAATTGAATTATCAGAATTGTTACATACAGTGAATGAATGAAGAATAGGGCAGAGAGCAGCAGGGGAAAAAGGACAAAACCCTCATTAAATTTATAAAAAGAAGTCAAAACCTATTTGTATAAAAAATTAGAAAGGATGATGGTAGAGTGCATGGTAATGCTTTCCACGGGTTTCTTTTTTAGACTGATATTGGTTAGTTGTCAAGAAACTGAAGAATCTGAATCCAGTTCTTCAAGCTCCAAAATGAATTGCAAAAGCCAACGAAATTTCCTTTAGGCCCAAGCAATGAGAGGCCTCTGCATGTTCCCTTTATACTTTTCGTAGAGTTATTAAATTGAGAAGGAGAGAATGCTACAGTGGAGAAGCCCTAGCATTCATAGACAAGCTGGAGGCAAGAAGAACATATCCAGCCTGTAGCCAATAAGTCCGTCATTAGTGATGGCTACCCTATGGATTTGCTGACCTCTACTTTCTGTTGACTTGGAGGTTCTGTTTCAAATTGGCAGTTGTAAGAGCTGAAGTGAGCAGTGTTGCCCTGTTGTTAATGCATTCAGTGCTAGCTGCCAAGCAAAGGAGAACAGAATGGAAAAATAGTTTTCATTTGAGTACATCATCTTAAGGAAGCATAGTCTTCCTTTGAGAGAAGAAATATAGCTGGGATTTTCAAAAGGCACCTGTCTCCCTTAAAATGTGTTTGAAGCTTCAAAACTCTTTCAGAATCCAACCCTAAAATCCTAATGAAATCAAATCACAACAGAGTAAAATAATAATCAAATGTGTTGTATTCCCCCCAAAATGAAAAACACCCTTTTGTGTTTCTCTCTGGCCCCCATCAAATCCGCATGTACACAGTGGTGGTATGCCAGCACTTAGCGCAAACATGAACTGGCAACTCTCAGAGACTGACTGTTGGTCAGTAAGATTTTATACCACAAATTTGAGCTTTCTGTTTTCTCCATGGAAGGAAACTAAAAATGTCTTTTCCTCTCCATGACTTAAATTTTCTTTTTTAATATAGGAATTGCCTATTGGATGGAGTTTAGTCCTGGAGCGACCGGGAGTGACTTTAGTCATTTTTTTGTTGAAGGCTTATATTTAATTATTCTGGAAGCAGACATCTTTGAGGGACCAAACCACTAAAGTCAATGGATTAGACAGAAAATCAACATACTGCAACAAATATGATATGGTAAATGTTGTTTTCAAAAGTGAAGGTAGTATTTCACACTAACCAAAGAAGAAATGCCTTTTCTGGTGAGAAGAGGGAGTGTGTAACGAATACGGCAAGTGCAGTTACCAACTGGAAACATTCAACACTGGAGAAACTGAACATGAGAAATTTTGAGAGAGAACATAAACTATTTGTGAAAGTACTACCATTTAGCCTGGAGAAGAGAAGGCTCAGGGGGATGGGAGGGTGTCAAGAAGATGGGGTCAGACTCTTCTCAGTGGTGCCCGGTGACAGGACATGGCAATGGGCACAAACTGAAACACAGGAAATTTCACCTGAACACACAAAAACATTTCTTTACTGTGAGGGTGGTTGAACACTAGAACAGGTTGCCCAAAGAGGTTGTGGAGTCTCCATCCTTGGCGATATTCAATATCCGGCTGGACACGCTCCTGGGCAACCTACTCTAGGTGACCCAGCTTGAGCAGGGGGGTTGGACAAGACAATCTTTAGAGGTGCCTTCCAACCCCAGCTGTGTGTGATTCTGTGATACTCATGTATACTACACAGAAACTAGCTTGTGTGTGTATTTGAGCAATAACTACATGTTCCTTCAGTTAATCCAACCACAGGTTACTCTTGGGCCATGGCAAACAACTGGGCTAGTATGTGGGAACCCAGATTGGGAGTAGGTCTGTCATCCAACCTCTTGGTTTGGGGGCATGACCTTCGGCAAGTGACTTGATCTCTCCATATCTGTTTCCTCTTCCACTGCTTCTCTCTCTTCTCAATTTAGAAAACAGACTTTTTTAGAGTAGTGATAATCTCTTCCTCTTTATTTATGCAAAACACAGTTCTGATTTTCAGCTGCGGCTTCTGTTAAATAATAAGCAAACATGGGAATATTTTGTGTTTCTGTAGCTCCTTTCTGTAGATCAAATAGAAGATTGTTACTCCAAGAAAGCTCTGAGAAAAGCAGGGATCTTAATTGTTGCTTTCCTTTCTATGAGATCACCAAAACCCCAGCTGAATTAGCAATGCTGTTGTTTTTTGTTATGTTCAGCTGTGTTCTGGTATATGATACAAAATGTTTGAGAATGGTACTGTTTAAATGCTTTTTCATACAGATAAATAATAAGAATGGGCAAAGTGAAAAAGGGAAAGTTAAAAATCATTTACTGTATGCAATGAGTTCATCACAGGGGAAACTGAGTTCTGTAAACACCAGGTTTCTCCACATACAGAACATTAGGTACAGCTCATGTATGTTTGACTGTTTTGAATTTTTGTAGACCAAGAAAATATTTTCACTGGATGTGAAAATTTTATGCGATTGAGTTATGAAAGTATCCTAGGGAATTTTAGAAGTGAGATGGATAACTTCATCTGTATGCTTTTTTCTGATCTTTTGTAGTATTTCTCCCATGAGGTGAACAAGCACAAGCCTCCATAGCCTTCTTTCTCCAGCTTTGCCTACTGTGCCAAAGAGCATAACTTTAATTAACTTTCTTTTTTCTTTTCTTTCTATTTCATTTTTAATATGGGTGTAGGGGGAAATTCTGGGTAGACAGCTTGTTTTAGATTGTTAGCAGAGAATATTTTCCATGATCCAAACCATTGAAGGCTTACATATTGTTCCAAAATCCTAGGCACATCTCAGAAGTTGTAGAAACCTTTTAAAGAAGTTGAGTAAAGTTAATAATTGTTATTTCTGTCTTGCAATCCTTGCAGAGATAGCAAAAGAGCTTTAAAATAACCCAATCCCTTGATACTTGATAGGAAAAAATTACTATTATCTATGATTACTGAGATGTGTTAGGAATCTAACACATCAGTTCTAGTGGATTTAGCTGCAGTGGTTTAAAACTGTTCCCAGCTGGATACCTGTCCATTTGCTGGAGGTTATCACTCTTATACCAGGCAAATGAAGGGGTCAGTGTCTGTAAATACCACAGCCACTTACTCTGTCGATGGGCACTGTTGCTGAAACCTTTATGAGTAGTTTGACTAAAATGCTAGACTGCAAACCAAGGTGGAAGAGAAATGAGAGAGATGGCCATTCTGGTAGCCTTTTGCAGAAGAACCTGAGTAATAATAATATGCAGGAGCTATTTAAACTATTGCAGCTAAATCTACCAGAATTCTTCTGTCAGAGCCCTTACTGTATGGGTTTATTTTTGTTGACAGATGACTCAGATCAACAAACGATTGAAACTAATATGGAGATTTATGAGTTGGCAGTGATTATGACATGTATCATCTTCAGGATAGAAGATCTGATAAAGTAACTTGGCTAAAACTTAGGAGACTTAGGTTCAATTTCTGGCTTTACCTCACATTACTAAGACTATTGATGAATCATTTGTTCCTAATGCTTCTTCTGAGAGCAAACAATCTAAGTATTATAGATGTACATGTATTTATGTCACTTTGAAACACATTGATAATGCTTATGAATACATTATTTCCTTATTGCAAATACTGCACAAATGGACCTTTGCTTCTGGGTTTCTTAGTTGCTGTGTCTCTTTCTTTATCTTCATATTTTCTAGGCTAAAAATGTGCCAGTAGTTCCTCTTACAGTTTCAGGTGATTCTTGATCCTAAAGGATTTAGTTGGGATAGGGAACATAGGTATTGCCACTAAAATTAACAGAAACATAACAGAAATAGACTTATAACTAAGGACCAGTGAAACTGAGATGGTTACTGCCCTGCTTCCATTCAACCTTGCAAATAGCATCGGAAAAGGCATTTTCTTCAGGTAGGATTAGCAGCCAGCCCCAGTTGCTCTGCTATCTCTCATAAACCAGTTTCCTTTCTGGAGAATTTAAGTGTGGCGTGCAGCATGCCAGCTTAGAGTCATGCCGGTTACTCTGCCTCTCCTTTCCCTTCCTCTCCCCATTTAAAAACTTGTAACTTGTTGTCACTTGTTCCACATTAAAGTCAGCTGAGCAATACTGATTTGCAACAAATGCAAACCTATTCATTAAAGTCAATGTTAAATCTGGCCTCGCTTAAGTGTTGCAGGGTACAGTCTAATTTGTAAGGGTTTCAAAGCAGGTAGTGCAGCTTATTTTTCCCTTGTAAAGTTCAGAATAGATGTACAATGTTTTACAAGTGGCTTCCAGTAATTAATAGCGTACAATGATTTATTTGCATATCCAAGGAACTGTATAGTACAGTTTGCTCATATTGTAAAAATATTTACTGATTTAATTCACACCTATTAAAATGTAACATGAGCTAAGAAATTCTCCTTGTTTTGGCCCTTAGAAGTGTCTAGCATCTCACAGGGTGTGACTGCCACTTTTAATTGCTTCCTAAACAACAGATTTAACAGAACTTGAGAAACCGTAATTGCTGAGCTCCTTATGCCTGAGATAATAGGTATATCTGTAGTTAGGAGACTGAATATTCTGCAGTTTCAGTCTTTTTTGTTTTAGTTCATGGCAGTAGCACTTAACATTTAGTAGTCAAAGGACAGCTTCCAGTAAACCCTGAGACACTCTGATACTGTAAGATGATAGTGCTTTATACATCATTACTTAAGCTGAACTGAATATTTTTGTTGTCCTTGTTTACATTCAAACGTGGCTATCAGACTGCCATTCCGAGTGTGGTCAGAAATGGAATATTATCTGCAAAATGAATTGGTATGTCAAAATCACTGTCACTTAGAAGATCTCAGAATGTCCTTTTCTGTGAGAGATGTTTTATATAACTGACATTTTAATCTTCTTTCCTATGATTCATATGATCATACTGTCTGTGTATGTGACCCCATAAGTTTTGAAGCCAGTGGCTAAATTTTAATCAGGTTTGATCTTAGAAGTAATTCATTGAAGGAAAAGCTGCATGTACAATATAACAAAAACCTGATTTGGAGGTCACACCTTCTTAGATATCAAAGTCAAGTAGCCATTAGGCAGAAACCCATAAGCTTTGTTAGTTCTGACGCTCAAAACTAATGATGCTTAGAAAATAATTTAGATAAATAATTTAGCAATTTTGGTTTGTTGAAAATGCTATGCATCTATTCAGAATATGGCTCTTGTAAGCAGAAAGTGTTGAAAGTGATTTAGGAAATGGTGTGCTTACAATAACAAGTTTTTTGATTCAAGTAGTGTGAAAAATATTTAAACACTAGAATTTAAAAATTCCTCTTTTGGGGGGCCTACATTTGGTAAACCAAAAATGATCAATTAAAATTTTTTTTCATAATGAGAATTTTATAGAGAAATTAAATTGAACAGTTTTTCTTAAGACCTGAACAGAATTAGAAGAGCTCTGGAGAGCTCTGTTGATAATGTGGATTTTTGCAAATCACCCAAAAGTGGGTCCAGTCTTGCTTGCGAGTTTTACAAATCTTAATATAGTTTTTTGGCAAATCTAAGCAAAGTTTTCAAGGGATAATGTAGAATAGAAATGCTGTAGGTTGAAAGATTCCACATTGCCCAGCATGACTGGTTGTGGAGCTTTTTAGTTTTTTTAACTCAAAAAGCAGGGAGGGAGAAGGGGGAGTGAATTGTTGCGATAGTTCAGTTTTACTACTGATATAACAATTAAAATCTAGTTAGTTGGAAATTCCCAGTCTGGCTAGTGTGTAACCTTTTCCCCTGAGTCCTCCCAACCTTTCAGTCAAATCCGATGAATTTCTGAAATGTTTTCAGTACTCACTTTCCTTGTGATGGGTATGAGAGATTTGTTCTCAGAGAACTATCTTCATAAACTCATGCAAAAATGAGGTTCTGAGAACTACCAGTGGACACTGCTGTTTTTCCTGAGCTCCATGAATTTTTTTGTATGATGCAAGAAAGTGTTTTTCCCCTCAGTTTGACCTTTGACTGTATATTTGAATTTTATTTTTTTCCACCTTCTTATAATGCCATATGAATAGATAAAGATATATACTCGATGCTGAAATAATACCCTGATGTTTAAGGGTAGAGTACTTATCTGTTGACATCAGTTTGCATTTCCGATTTGCCTACCACTGTATTACACAGATGCTCTACCCAGATCCTAAAAATGATTCCATCTGAATGTGTAAATGTACATATATTATAAATAAATATACAATATATACGGAGTGTTTATACAAATATAAAAAAAGGTAAATAATTATGTATTCTAGTTGTTGACTTTCGGCCTCAAAATGCCTTGTGATCACCTAAGTTTGAGAGCATTGCTTTTTTCTGGGAGCCAAGTCTTCTCCCAGCTCTAAGAGAGGCAGCCAGGTTTGAGCTCTTTGTTGCAACCACAGGGAGATATTTTTACAGACACCAGACCTGTGATGTCAGGTCACCTCCCCTTGTCTGCACATCTTTAATCAGATCAGCTACTGAAAAAATGTGGTTTTATGGTAGAGCTGACTGTAATTGCAAGCTCGTCTGCTGCTTCTGCATCTTCAGCGCCTCTGGCTTTGTGCCTGTTATTACTCATAATAGTTTGTTAATACCAAATAATGCAAAATATTGCTTCCTTTAGCACTTAATAGGATGTAACATAATGAAGATACATGATATGTAACACCCTTTACCTGTGTTCTAGGAAAATGAACTGAAGGATGCTGTGCAAGAAGAGAATCGCCTGAGCCTTCAGTATGCAAGTGTGTCCCACAAAGCACTGCAATATGACCAGGTAACATCACGAGCATAGAATGCATGCATGCACTTGTTAGAGAAATCAGGCTGCCGAGTGGATGAAAGTAGAATGTATAGTCGTTTTTCTTCTTTGCTTGTTTTTGCTTGAGTACATAAAATATTTTAATGAAAAATAGTTTACAAAATTTTTTTTTTAATGAACAAATGTTACTTTAAATTTTGAACCCACTGATAATCTTTATAGGGATGCATTAATACTCTGATGCATCATTTTTTAGTATTGTAAATTGGTATTAGGCTTTGGTAAAAAGAAGCCTTTTCCAGTGATTTTTAAGAGAGTTGACTGGAAAATTCTCCTTTTTTCCTATAAATAAATAAATAAATAACACTGATGGAAATGGGTTTTATCTAACATTTTTTGGCTTCCTTCCACTGTGCATTTTTCCTTTGCATTTTTTAATTTCTCAATAAAATGTTGAAATGCTGTTTTTCAGCAGTATATGTCCAAAATTCTGCTGAGCAGTTGTCATTTCCCCTGTAGCGTGGCAGGTGGCATAACTCCATGTCTCAGCTATTCCAGGTCGTGATAGAAAAACTGCTTTAATAGGAAGCATTTTTCTTCTTCTTCTTTTTTTTTTTTTTTGGTATCTTTCTGACTGTAGAGATTATATCTGTGGCAAACACTGCATGGCGTGAGTAGTATGGGAGGAGGTGCTGATGTGTTTAACCTCACCGCATATGCACACAGTGGAAGGAAGAAATATCATGAACCAGCCACTTTACAGGGTTACATTTAGCTAAAAATAAAACTCCAATCTGGGATTTCTACAGGGTTTAAGTGAGTTGCTCAGCAACCTCACTCCCATCAGAACAGCCATAACTCACGTAGGCTCTGATGAAAAGCCCATCTCCGAAACGCACAAAACAGTGATAACTGCATGTTTCGATATCTCTGACGTGTCCGAAGCATAGAGTTAGCCCAGTGTTGAAATTCCAGACCAAAGAAGGTCTTATTTGGTCCCTGAGACAAATGGGGCAAATTACTAAGATTCAAAGGTGGTTATGCATGTACTCTGCATTTTGTGTGTGGCACCTGGTATCCAAGCAGACCTGAAATTTCCTGTTTCAAGTTTGGTGAAGAATGTAAATTGTTTTTATATAAATAAGCAGTGTAATAATTTTTTATGATAGAAGGAAACCATGTGGATCACAGCATCACTTAATTTTATTCATCCATCTGTCTAGAATTTCTCCCTCTTCCAGTGCTTTTCTCTTCTCTTTATTGTTGCTTATACATCACCCTTACTGTTTACTGCACTAGGCACATAAGGATAACGAATCTTACTTAGGCAGTTTTGTATTCTAGCTGACACAGATATAACATGCAGTATTAATGCAGTGAAGGCTCAGTACACTTGTGACACTAGAAATATTAACCTTCTTTTATTATCAGAAGGTGAGGAACTATGCAATATCTACATTTTATTATAGATAAAGTTTGTCTCCTACACAAGTAGACAACTTGAGATATGTTGAACAACCTGGTAAAAGCAATTTAAAATATAAAAGTGAAATGTCAACCTAAGTGGAGTTAGTGGTAAAATTACCTTTTACTATCATAGGGTCAGAATTTGTCATATTATGGATGTTTGTTTCTTCAAATATATGAAATACTATGAAAGGCACTTTGCAACAATTCTGGATTCCTGCACTGTTTAGTATCATAAAGACTTCCTTTATGTATACCCCTT
Organism: Apteryx rowi; assembly: GCF_003343035.1. NCBI lineage: Eukaryota > Metazoa > Chordata > Aves > Apterygiformes > Apterygidae > Apteryx > Apteryx rowi. Next base: position 3,914,220 of record NW_020447752.1, on the reverse strand, counting down.
TGCCTTTGGCAACTTTAAAAATATGCAGGAGATGAGGATCTTTGCAGCGTACTTTAGGTTAACAAATCTGTGTGTTCTGGATTGCACAGCAGGTGTTTTGAGGGAATGACTTGCATTTTTTTTACCACACATAAAATGAGGTTGAAGATAGATTGTGCACTTCGGGTTACTTTGTACTATTTCAGAAAGTGTGAAACTCTGAAACTACTGCATGTTGAAGTCTGGGAAGAATTCTGACAGAGGGAGAAAGCACTGAAAGGGAAAACCTGTCCAGAATAATTTATTCTGTTTCCCCAGTGAGAACAGTTTTAGAAAAACAGGCCCACTTGCTCCAAGAAAATGGGGTTGCAGGAGTGTATATCTATTCTATTATGTAGCACAGATAAAACTCTTGCTTATTTATTATACAGTGCAGTTGCTGAAGTTTGAACCTAGAAAAGAGCAGGTACAAGGCTGTCCTAACTTGAAATCCTCAAAATAAGGCTTAAATTGTACTTCAGTTGCACACGGTTTTGTTTTGGCACTCTGCGCAGGAGGGGCGAAGTTGCATGCTGGGAGCGGAGTGCTTGCAAAAGAACGTTGTGCTGGTAGAAGCAACATCCAGATGCTGGGCTCTGATTCGTTTCCCTGCTCTTCTGAGTATATATGGGCAGGTGTTTTTATATGAAAATAGAGTCGACATTATATGCTCAGAAGTTATTTCTAAAAAAACCTGAAAACATAACATTTTACTGATAGTTTGTAAATTATATTTTCTTAGCCATTTCAGTTGCATGAGAAGTTGGCAGATCACTAAATCTAGGATTAAGGCAAAGAGTGGGTTTTAGGTTGCTTTTCTATATGCCAGGCACAGTATTTAAAGTTCGATACTTGTGATTTACGTACAACATAGGAAATTGTGAGTGGCAGAGAACATTTTCCAGTCTAGGCGTATCAGTTAAAGAAAACTGTATTTGACACAGAAAGAGTGTCGTCTTTCGCTAGTTGGCTGATGGACCCTTTCACCAATGAAATAAACTGCTGGTTTGTTTTTCTGGTAACTAGTTTCTGGATTTAAGAGTTCAGAACGTGGAAGACACTTTAGCAATGTTCTGGCCTTCATAATTGGCTCAGATGAGGGCAAATTTACTAACTGGGAAGGTATGGGTTGGAAAGGAAATTGGTTGATGCATTGAACAGAGAGTCATCACAGATCAAAATGTTCCCTGTGTTTCTCTCATTAAATCGGAACGGTTTAGGGTGGCACTCTATTTAGGTCAACTTTTTTGCTACTGGGAACTTTGATGTTTTGATGTGTTCTGTGTGTAATTCAGGTTTGTGTATGCCCATATGTTCTTAAACAGCCTGCTGGAGAGATCATTCAGTTCAAGTTTTATGCTGCCTTACGGGTTCTATAAATACCTTTATCACAGTATTGTCTGTGCTGCAGAGTCTTCACCAGGAGCAAGCAGGTCCTGACAGGAATGCCCTGTGGAAGTACGGAGAGTCACGAGTATGGCTGGGTAGAGCAAGGGTAATTACCAGAAGGCGGTTGGTAAAGGCAGTTGTTCCTAAGCTTTAGCTAATCTGGCTGCTGTGCTTTGAGATCCTGAATGAAAGATCCTGAGATGTGTAAAACAACTACAGTTCTACCCATTTGTAATTCATATCTTTTCTAAATCACATCATCAGTCTTGTAGGTACTGTTTGTAGCCTGTAGCTCCTTCGCTGCCAACTGGAAAAAACACATAGCAGAAAGGTACCATGCTCACTAGTTCCCCAAAATATTTAGGCTACAATGACTAGTAAGTTTTAGAAAATCTTTACAAAGGTAGTCAGTCAGTATCATCTATTTTAGAGACAGGAAAAACTGAAGCCTGAGGAAAGTGATCTTTTATTGAAACTTGTTCAAAACCTTTGATTTCATTCATCTTCAGTAAATTAACTGAGAACCACAGACAAAGCAAACCTGTGTTGTTGATGGCGATACCTCATTGCTTCGTTTTTCCGCTCCATTATTCTCCAACAATATACATTGAATGATCTGAGCAGTGAAATACAATACAAAGGATGCAGGAAGTCAACAGATTCTGAAAATCCATTGTTTAATAGTTTCCTTAGTTATAAAGAAATGCGGGAAAAGAAGAAGAAAAATCTGTGTAGAAAAAATCCTGAGGTTGACAATAATTGTAGTTCTTGTGAAAACATGATTTGTTCCATTTTCCTCTTTTTTTTTCTAGTCCACTGCACTCTAAAAAGCTCCTTACAAAGATGAATACTAGGGCTGACTGGAGCAATTTAGATTGTTTGGTCCGTAGCAGAATTTGCAAGTTAACAAACTGGAGCCAGAAGGCAAATAGAAAGGCTGAGTTCGTTTCCAAAACGTCCCTTTGGAAATCCTCTAGGAGATACCAGTGTTGGAGATTGCTTAATGCCCTTGGTTCTTTAAAAAAATGAGATTACACTAATTAAGTGGAAAAAAAGAACTTGTCACTTCCTTGACTGAGTTTAGAAGGAAAGATGAGCTGCACCAAGATTAAAACCTGCGCATTTTCCCAATGCTTCCTACTGCTTTGCCTTTCCTTACTCAGTAATCCTGCCAGCATTGTTTATGTTTCTGATTTGCAGTTAACAAAGGAAAACAGGTGCTGCCTGGAACATTGTTCACTAAAAATATTATGGCCCTTTTTTACTTTCTAACCTCCTATCACCATTGCAAGGAAGGGAAGAGCATTATTTTTGTAGTGGTATATAAACATTTTTTACCCAGGTGTTTAGTACTGGTGGTTGTAAATGTAAAATGTAAATGTAAAAGTTGCAATTTTTGATATGATGCAAGCTATAAAAATCCTATGGTTATATATAAGTATGGTATATAAACTGACAGAATGCTTTGGAATAAGAAATCAGGTCTTCAACTGATCTGAATTCAAGAGAGAGAACTTTTCCATGGCAGCATAAGGTAGTTTAATATCACATTTTCGTATTTTCTGTATGTATGTATTTATGAAATAAACAGATCGCTATCACTGATGATTCAGAAAATCCTGTATAAAAAGAGTTAGTCATACTGAAATGGTTAAGCTAGCACCAAGTAAATTAAATAGGAAAACAAATCCTATTTGGTGAGTAACTGATTCTTTAAAACCTGCTATATCCAAATATTTGAAGGGAGAGCAAGAGTTTTGTTGCATAAGAATGCATATTTTTGAATTGAAGAGAAACTGATTTCAAATATTACTTTTTAGCACAGGCAGATCATATATATTATTTTAATTTTTGATTTTATTCTGAAGTCAATTTATACTAAAGAATAGTCCAGGAAAACATACAATGTGTGAGTTATGTTTCTATGTATACATGCAGATCTCTTATATAGTACACGCATCTCTGACACCCCTGAGATCCAGAGAAATTAGAAATTGTTTGATTATTATTTATTTTGTAAGTTAAGTAGTATATTTGTTTAGCTTTTTTACTTAAGCTTATGCAGAATTACAATTTGGTTGTCAGATTGTAGTCCTTGTCCAAAGAAAATGTGCGTTTCATGCATGCATGTATGAGATGCACACAATTTCCTTATTGAACTTTTCCCTTCTGACTATTTTTATATAGTTCTTTCCTTTTTTCTTTCAAATTTTTCCTATTTTCATTTTCACATGGAGAAGTGTTGCTTGTGTCAGATGTGTTTTTCCCTTGGTTAATTATCTGCTCAGGGAGTAATCCCATTTTTATTTTTCTAGGTGAAATCAGACTATGAACATCTTAGAGAAACCCTTATCAGAGTGACCAAAGAACGAGATTTGGCTGTAAAGGAAAAACACCAGCTCCAAGCCAAGCTGGAGAACTTAGAGCAGGTCCTAAAGGTACGTATAATGCTGTGAATTCCAATAATCCAGTAATTTTATTACTTGTTTAACATTCATGTTGTTTGTACAGTGAGTCACAGAAACATAAGTACATTGCAAACTAGGGGCCTGAATGCCCCTACTAGTTAAGGCAGATAATATGGAGTACAGTAGACAAAGTATCTATGAGGGATCTTTAACTATCAGGAAGAGAGATATCTTTGGAAACCTTTATCAACAACTGGTTATAGGATTTCACTCTGCAGTTAGTTACTGGATGTGAATCAAGACGAGAAGAAAAGGATGAGAAGTGACTGCTGATGAAGAAAATACGAACAGCTTTTGAAATATTTCACTTTAGAGAAGGCTCTGTCTGCCCGATCTGGCTTGATTCACTGTCATTGTGGCCTTGTGAAACAAACTGTTGGTCACAATTCCTACAACCTGTGCAGAGCACATCCCGTTGTGAGGAAGGGATTGCAAAACCATTATTAGAGAGGTCTTATTAAAAAGAACTTAGAGCCTGGTGTATCACTACCTTTCTGTTAACATGCTTCCAGAGAAGTCCAGAGAAGCTTACTATGTTAGTGTTGAGCCGTGCTTGTTTTCTAGATACATGGTTGTTTTCACATGTTCACCAACTTGGTGCTTCCTTTTCAACTTAAAAAAATGCATTAGTGTATTTTTAATCATAAGTGTATCCTTCAGTACAGGTTTCGCTGTGTGGTTGAAGATGTCCTGCTCCTGCTTGCCTGGCTAGTGTGCATAATGCCATGTGGCAGATTGATTCTATGAAATAGCATAATCAACTGGTTGGATCTAGCAATGGGGAAGTGAGGTGAGAGGGTAGAGTAGGAGTAAAATTAAGTGGGGAAAATGGAATCAACAGCTTATCGCTTGCCAAGCTAAGGCAAGGGGGCAATAATTTGTATATGTAGAAACAAAGTGGAAAAAAGTTCCCGTGGTGAGAAGGAAAAAGCTTTGTTAGGAGACAGCCAAATTCCCAATTCATTGATTAAATGATGAAAGCAGTAACTTGATAAACCAAACCTGACAGGTGGATCAGGACTGGTGGTGAGGGCTCTTAAAGGTTCCTTACAGACAACAAGCTGGTGTCCACTGTGATGGGGTAGAAGGAGCCAGAAGCAAAGAGGAATGTGATATGGTAGAAACACAAACTGTATTGAATGGGCAGCTGTTCCTAAGTTCCCTTAGTTGTAGCAAATATGGAAGCTGTGACATGAAAAATTGTCATGAACATGCCTTGAAGACTGTTAAATAACTAAGGTTATGCAAAGAAAAAAAAATCATTGCATTGCTGAGGACGACAGTGACAAATTTTGAGAGACAAAACACTTATAAACACTTGTCTGTGCTTCACACAGGCCAGAAAAATGAAGGGTGTGTTTGTCTGATTAGAATGGAAGATTGATCCAGTGCTGAACCTTTTTGACAGACTGTCAAATAGCAGCTTGTTTTTCATCTTCTCTAACCCAAAGTTTAATCCGAGTATCTACTGGCACTTGACTTAATGAGCCCTCCAGATTTATTCTGTAGAAGAGCTGAATCTGATTATTTGGTAGAAGTTGCTTCACTGCTACTGAAATAACACTTTCAATGCACTTGGGAGAAGCATTCTATAAATCTCACTGGTTTACTTAAAGCTCCTTCAAAAGTTTTCCTTCATTGAAACTAAAATTGTCCAGTGGATATAGAGACCCTGGCTTTTAATGTTAAGTAATATAGGGTTTTAGTTTTGTTTTGCTTTTGTTGTTGGATTTCAGGGGCTTTTTGTGCATCCTTCTTGTTTGTCTGTATCCGCTCATTATTTCTTCCATGTATTTTGATTGTAAGCTCTTTGGACTAGGGATATCTTTTTGCTTTGTATCTCCCTACCAAGTGGCATGGTTGAGTTCTGGCCCTTGATTAGAACTCTTCTGAACTGGCAGAGTACCTTGAACAGACTGGAAATCCTTAATCTCCTTTTTGGCACTAAAGCATGCACAAACAGATGTAGTTAATTGTGTATTTCATGTGTGTCTCCATATTAGTTTGAAAAATAGTTTATAGCTTTCCCACTGCATGAAAGTTTTGAGAAATACTTGGCCTAGTTTCCCTGTCAAAAGAGAAATTTAGTTATACTTTCTGTGTTCTCAGGATAGAGCAACAAAGGTGAAAAGGCAAGATGAAAAAGTGCTGAATTGGCAAACTTCTGAAAATCTCCTCACTGCCTCTCACACAGAACAGTTCTGATTTCCTGATGTGTTTGGCCATCTTTTCCCATTCATTCCACTGTAATAGTGTGCAATAGCAGATGACAAGTCCTTTGATAAGAATACTTTGGTGAGAATTAAATTTGTTCCTCATTTCGTGTCACGTGTGACTTCTGTCTCATAAACAAGACATTGGTACTTGAAAGCCATTTGAGTTTCTTCTAACATTTTCCATTTATACCTTTTAGAACTGTAAAAGACTGCTGTTGGAAAGAATGGATTTTTTTGTTTGTGTGGGTTTGGTTTTTTTTTCCTGCTGTAGGTAATACAGTGCTTCCAGTGAAAGGGTTGGGGCTAGGATGGTCATTGTCAAATCCCACTGCTACCCTTGAGGAAGCTGGAAAAACTAGATCTGTTTCTGAGCAGGGTCCTTAAAGTACCTTTTCAGAAACAGTTTATACTACAGAGCTGCCTAGCTCTTAAAGAAAACAAAGAAATCTGTGATGTCCCCAGGTCATTCTCTGCTGCCTAGCAGGATTTTTGATCTGAAAGATATACTAAAAGGACTCCTCTTCACACTGTTTTGAAGGATAGAACGTTATTTGCCAATTGTTTTAAAATATAAAGTCTTTACCCTATTGCTCTATGCTCTTTTAGATGTGGGTTTGCTTTCTGATATTAGAACAACATAATAGACCCCCTAGAAAGGCTGGGAAAAGGGAAGTACAAATTTACATGTTAAGAAAGTTCTAACTTGTCTCACATTAAGGACAGTGATTGCTTGTGCAAAAGGATTGCCACCACCTGTGCAAACCCATGGCGATGTGGTCATCATGGAGTTCAATCCGGAAGCTGTCAAATGTTGCAGGAATCTATGGCCACCTCTAAAGCCCTAGAATAGCAACTTCCAAATGTCTTAATGGGCAAGACTTCAACCCTGCCTCTTAAAGATAAAATTCTGATAATGTGAGGTTTTTAATGAAAAACGTTTAATGTTCAGATAGAACAAACACTATAAGCTCCATCCTGCTCTGGTTAGACTAAAAATCTAGTGCTTACATTGCGACAGGGTGCAGTTGCTCAGAAGTAAAATTTCAGGATGCTTTAATTATTGAGATTTGTGGTTTTAGTTTTCTCTCTGACTAGGATAAAACCTGTGCTAACTGGCTACCTTTCCCTCCCGGCCCACCTATGCGGGAAGGGCACTGGATCAGAATTGCTCCATGAAGTATAGTTTTCGTCTCCTCTTCACAAGTCTATTAGAGGAGGGAGGAAGAAGCAGGAAGAATTCAGCAGCTCAGCGCTTCCCTCCTGCTGTTCTAATGCTATCTGCAGTCCTCCTCCACTCCCCAAACCTCTTCCCCCCGGGCTTGGAAGAAGCAAGGGCAGCAGCTGATATGAGAATAGGAGGTGCAAAACAGAATTGCAGACAGAACCGACCTGTGAGCGGGGTGGGAGGGGGGCAAATGGTTTCTGGTTTGGGGGAGATTTAATTGCTGTGCCAGGGGATGGACAGATGTTGGGGTGAAGAGATCCTTGCTGCTTTAAATACTAAGTAGAACACGACGGTGCTAAAATGACTGTAAGATACTTTTAGGTTAGCGCAGATGACCAAATGGTCCTTTCTGGCCTTAAAATATGTGAATCGCAGACTATCAAATGCAGATTTTAGGAAACTGAGAGAAATTAAATGCTGAGGAGAATCACAGTTCCTGCATCGCAGTGTGTCCGTTCCTTTCATTTTGTGGATTCATTGTAGGGTCACTGTAGTAATTATTTACTGATCTTTGCAGAGGACTATAAAAGTGCTGTAGTAGCTTTTGTAAAAGTAGTAAGAATTTAACAATATCAAAATATGCTATGCCAAATCTGGTACTAAATCTTTGGAGAGTGAAGAGAGACCTTTTTTTTGGTGATAATTAATGGTTTTACAGATTTGCAGTGTGAGAATTGCTTGATTGCCCAACCATTTCTTGAATATAAGAAATATGATGAGACTCTATCAGTGTCAAATTTTACATGAGACTTGATGGAAGCTGCTGAACTCAGTAAATGTAGTTTCATACTAATTTAAATCATGAGTAATTCTAGTGAGTAAAATAGATTATGTTCATTCAGATGAGTTGAGAATTGAGACCACAGTTTTTGGTCATTATTAAATACTGAGAATAGATATTACCCATGAACAGATCCAATTAACTTTTGTACAATATGCACAGTTCAGAAATGTCTACAGCCAAAATATTAAATCCTCAGAAAACTCCTCAGAAAACAAGCTATAACTGAGAGTCAAAACTACAGAGTTGGAAAAATCTTTGATGAAATATTTTGTTTTTAACCAACACCTCAAATGAAAATAAACTCCAAGCAGAGGTCAAATGGAGTACTGGGAACATTTCTGTTTCCTTTGCAAACATGCTGCGATTGAGAGAAGCAAGCCTCACTTTACTACCCCTCTTTGTTATTAGTAATATGTAGCACAGAGTAACGGCTCATTAGAGGTTAGCAATATGCTTGGATAAAATATTCTCTTGTACACAGGACCAGGTATTTTAGCTTACTCTACTCAATTGCAGCCATGTATTTGTGTTCCCAAGTGCTGATTCCTAATAGGTTTCTGCGTAATAACCCTGGTGCTGCAGATAAGGAATTGCGCTTCTGCTCTGAGAGTATTATGGGGAGAATATGTAGTTTGGAAAATAAAAATCTGTAATACCAGCCTCACCAGGGAAGAGATCAAAATCTATAAAGGGTTCTTTCCTAATTCCCATTTATTAAACAGAGTGTTTGAAAGTATAATGAGATTGGGCAGAATAATATTAACCTGTAATGAAAAAGCCTTCTATCTACAAAGGATATCTTGACGTTGTTCAGCTTGCACTCTTCCTAAGAACTTTGCCTCATATTGCTTTGCATCATTAGCAGCAAGTGTTCTTTAAAAGTTGTTTTTCAGTACTGTGTAGTCACTTCTATCCAAATCCACCTGTTTTAATTTTGCTCTGTGTAATTTACTACAAATAATAGTTATAGATTAGGACTAGTAAACTATTTCTTGGGGGTCATAATTTGCAACACAAATCTCAAAATCATATCCTAAATAAAGAGTCAGTTGGGGAATTGTCAAGCTAATTTTTTTCAGCGCAACATCATGTGTAAGTGTGTATCAGCTCTGCCTCCTACTGAATACAATAGGAACTACTCATTTGTACATCACGGAGGCCACATTGCTAGCGGTGATAAACAGTCATAACTCCTAACAGAGGTTATTACCAAAATGCCTGAGTTCACAGTGGCAATATGTTTCTAAGGACTGACTGAACTGAAATCCTATCCAGTTTGCCTTTTGCCTATCAGTGAAATCAGAGAGGTTTTATGTTGAGATGAACATCTGCCTGCCCCAGCATGTCAGCATGCTTCGTTGCAGGTGGAGTATGTTGAAATCTCCTGATAGTTTGGTCTTCCTTCCTTTGAAACAGCATATGCGAGAGGCTGCTGAACGGCGGCAACAGCTGGAGTTAGAGCATGAGCAAGCCTTGGCTGTTCTCAACGCAAAACAGCAGGAAATTGAACTCCTGCAGAAGGTACGTAGAGAAAGGGAAAATCAGGTGAAATGGCAAATTCCAGTGATGGAGCACGGGTAATGAAACAGATCTCTTAGTTTAAAGAATGTTAGTCCAAAGCTACCAAACCAGTTCCTACCTTCCAAAACAAAAATCCTATTCTGTCTAGAAATGTGTCTAGATATTGTTTTGCCTTAACTGTGAAGTTTCACCTGCCTGAATGAAATCTTCAGTTTATTTTCTGTAAGCCTTTTAAAATTAACCTGTCTAGGGATATTTCAGAATGCCATTTCTTGTTGTATTTGGCTGCCATTACTTGAAATTCTGTGTAAATTTTGGACTTTAATTTCTTGGCAAAGCATTGCTGTTCATCAAAGAAATGTACAGCTTTTTGTCTTGTTCATTTTTATTACATCCTTCTAAATCCAAGTTATGTGGGTCTCTTTGTTACAGATTGGCAGTCGGAGACCAATCTCTCTAATACTATTTTTTCCAGTTGTTTTTGCTAAGCTTTAGCAAGATAGACATTTTAGAGCACCAACAAGGTTTTATATTTGGTATTTTACTGAGTGTAACCGGCTCAGTGTCTGAAGCAAGTGATTAAATTCTTGTCAGTGGATCCAAGTAGTATGGAGATCATTTATGTTAAAAATCATTTTCTAATAAACATTTACCACTGAGTTGAGCTTAGAGTTCTTTTTAGCTTAGAATTCCTGTACTAAAATGCATTGTAGCAATTCAGTTATGCATTACTAAGAAGCATTTAAGAAATAATTCATCCTTCTTTCCGACTTCCTTCATTAGCCTGAAACATTCCTCCTAGGGCTTTTTGCAGACATTCATTTTTGCCCTGAAACACCTAATTCGTTAAGTGATTAAGTTGCTATTGTGTCTTTTTAAATTATTATTGCCTTTCATGATAAGGATCTGTGATAACTTAAATGATCATGCTATCCATTGCATCTCTTGAGAAAATCTACATGTATTATTCATTCTAGATACCTCTCAAAAAGAAGAAAGGCCTCTTTTCTAATTTTGATTTTCAGCTCTTTCAAGCTCAGATTCTTTTCCATTCTGTCAAGTCACAGTGGGATGCCAGCTTGGTTGAGATGCCTGGTTTCTTCTATAATACTATTACTGTAATAATAACCTTGGAATGAAGACCAGGTTAGCACCCTGTATGGGTAGAAGAGGGGAAGCATTCAACATATTAAAGGTTTCAGGGGATGTCTATATTGTGTGCTGTTCTGTCTTGTAGAGATACCAAACTAGCTCATATACCTGCAGCAGTCTAGACATGGTAGTGGAGATGTGCGCTGTGACTAATTTATCCTGCTTCTAGCCTCTAGACTGCTGGTATCCAGAACATCACCTTTCAACGTTATAGTGCAGTGTATATTGTCAGAAAAGTCATTTAAATATATCAGTTACCTAGGTAACTGTAACACTCTCCTTCTATCATTAAGCAGGAATTACAGGCTCACGTTTCAACCTGAGCTGACCACCCAGTGTGCCTAATAAATGTGTGTTACGTTCTTTTTTCCTTTTTTATTAGATTTTTCTAATTACTTGAAAAGAGGCTATGAAATGAAACTGGTATCTCTAGGCAATAACAGGATGGCATTCTGCAGTAAAACTTGTTACCATCACAGAGTTGCTGATGAACCACAGTAATGTGCACTTTAAAACAAGGCCAGTAACTGCTCCGATCTGATGCATTTGCTGTTCCATTTTGATATACTAAATAAAAATCATTCTGCACATGCGTGTCGCCCCATCAGATTGTTCAGATTTTCACCCTAAAAAGAAGAACATAATATTGTGCATCCAGGTTTTGTGTCGATAGGGAATCAGATAAAGGTGTTTTTTCCTTTCCTCCAAGAAAGCTTTAATACAAGACAGTTCGATGAAAAAGAGAGATAGCTATTGATGCAGCTTTCCTAATCGTTTATCAACAGCTTATATTCTGGGTAGATTTTATTAAACTTGTAATGATGGATAACACAAGGGTTTCTATTACCTGCCATCATATGTTTGCCAGTGCTTCTGGAGCCAGTATTTTATCAGGTGCTAGCAAAAAGACTTATTACTGTAGTACAGGAAGAAATACAGCTGTGCTTGCAGGGCCAAAGGCGTCTTTGTTATCATACAGGACGATAACGTATAGTTTGAGTACACACTTTCTGTTGTGACTGTGGCCTGTCCCAGCTCCCATTCGAGCCAATAACTGAGTAGGTTAGCCACGATAGAAGAGGAAAATGAAGTTTATATAACCCTGTTAGTAGCATCATGGGAGTCTCTGGCCCCTTAAACTGGAAAGTTCGCAGCATGTTGCCCTCTGTTAAACTGGAGGGTTTGTAAGGTTTCTTTGATGAGGAATGTGCAGAATATGGTCCTTGAGGTATAGCAGCAGGGAGCGAAGAGGGATAGTTGATCATCACACTGCTATCAGCTTGACAGCTGCTTGGTTAATGCAAAGTTCTGATCATCTTAAGCAAGCTTCAGTAAAGGAGACAGAGCAAACTTAAAGGGAAATGAAGTAATACAAAGTTATGGTGTGCTAATTTTTTGTGTTTTTAAGGCGTAGACTTTTCCTGACCAAACTCTGATAACTGAATTTCTGAGATGCATAAATTACTCTTTCCTGCTCTGATTGATCCCCTTTTCCTCTTTGGCTCAGTTGAATTGAACCCTGAATGTTGTGCTCCTGTTTACATTACACAACCTATCTTCCAGGGTTTTGTGAGCTATTTACTTAGATAATAGATACTGTTGCTGAGTCTAAGCACTAAGTCACTTTCTCCTAGCAGGTATAGTGGGCTTTTACTCTGTGAATCTTCTACAGTATAAATTAACAAAAATAAAGAGCTTATTTTTCACTTTCAATTTAGAGGGTTTCAGAGTTACTTAGGGTGTGTTCTTGCAGTGTGTGGAACATGCTTGTCTTGACCAACAAAATACTGAAGCAATTAAACTTCAGTGAGATTCCATCTCTCTCTCTCACTATCTTATTTTGATGGCTTGGAACCAGTGTGTTCTACTATATTGATGGATCCAGCCCTCCAAGACTATAATTGCCTTTGGTTTGAGTATACAGTATGCTGCTTTATGTGATATGAGCACACTATATATGGCATGACTAATTGATTTTTTCTTTTCTTTTTAAATTATAAAAACAAGGCTCAGGTTGAAGCTAAGAAGGAACATGAAGGAGCAGTTCAGTTGCTAGAGGTAAGAAGATATTCTTTGTGTTACCTGTGGTTATGGAGGTTCCATTCTGAATGTGATATCATGACACTATAATCACTTCTGATAGAGTCAAGTAATATGCAAGCAAAAATTTTTTTTTTTAACTTCTAATGTAATTACATCCTTTCAAGTTTGCAGTTATGACTGCATTGAACTGGGCTGTTGGAAGCAACATTTGTGTACCTCAGTTTCTCTTTGTATAAAATGAAAATTTTGGTACCATTTGTTGTACACTACTGTCAGATGTCTAAAAGGGAAGTGATTTTTTTCATGAGAATTTTTTTCATGGTCCAGCTCCCAACTGGTCCAACTCCCAACTCAAAGCAAGACCCATTTGAAAGGTACTATAGGCTGCTCAAGGCTTTGTCCAGTCCCTTTTTAAATATCTCCAGGAATGGAGATAAGACAGCCTCCATGGGCAACCTCGTTCAGTTTCTGAGCATCCTCATAGCGAAGAATATTATTCTTGCATCCTGTTAGAATTTTTCCTGATGCAACCCATGCCTACTGCTGTTTACCACCAGAAATGGCCTTTTATTAATGTCTTCCACCTATATCGTAATGTGTTTTTAGAATTTTCCAGTGATTTTGTTGCATTAGATAAGTAAACACTGTTAAATAAACTTAAGTTTTGAGAGATGATTCAGATAATCTGATTTACTAATTTTTAAACACTAATTGCCTGCCCATACTGGCTAAGGCAACATCATCCATAAAAACAGAGAAAAAAATCCTAATAGTTTCATTGGTAACTGCTCATAGCAATTACGACCTTGGCACAGGGCATTTCCTGGTGATTAATTAGTGGTTGTGTTTATTGACCTTACATCACATTTCCAGCCTTCCTTCAAAATCATCATTAATCCTAAGGGAAAATCTAGTAATTTAGTCTTTTGTGCCTAAGGATACACAATGCCTTGTTTCTTGTGTACAAATGACATGAAGAATAGAAGCAAGTTCTTACTCCCATTTAAAAGCCATGAACTTTGCTGTCAGTTTTAGTTGGAATAGCTCAAGGTTTGCAAAACCTCTTTTTCTGAGTTTCAGAGTTTCACAGTTTTAAAAACAGAACCTTTATAATAATGGAACCTTTATAATGGATACTTACAATTAAGGTTAAATAATGTTTGCAACCACATGAAAAAGTCAACAGAAAATTACAGTAAATTAATACACTTGAATATCTGCCTGGTGCTGACAAAACCTTTTATTCCTTTCCCAGTCTGCTATTTAGAAATGCAGACTGACACGCAGTGTTGTGCAAGATAGGACAAATGACAACTACATGTAGAGGAAATTAGAAGCCCTGTAAGGAGGTTCCTAAAGCAAGCAATTCTGCTCCGTTATTTCAAAGCTGGGCTCTACAGATTTTGTTTTAAGTTCCAATCATATAATTTGATATGCAAGGATGAGGTAAAGTATCAGAAAATACAGACACACCAGAAAATAACATGCTAATTGCATCCAGATTTGCTTTTGTTCTTTTTATTTTCACTTTTATTTCATGCATAATAAATTTTCAGTGAATAAATACCAAACTACTTTTTCTGCCTGAGGAAAAAAAAAATCACATTAAATAGTTATTAATACATAACATAACATATCATAAAGAACATGCAGTATCATGGATTGGCTATAACAAGCACCTTCTCAATATTTCTCTTAGAAATGTGTTTTTAACAGAAGATAATTTTTAGTCTTTTTCCTTTTTGGCAGTAGTTCTGTCTGTATAGTTATCTGGTCATGCACTGATGGAAGACAATCTTTCTGGTGCACTGATCACCTTTAAAAAAATTTTTTTTGATTATTTGCATCTATGAAAGTTAATATTCCCACAGAAAGTCTTTACTCATATGCTTTCACTATTATCATATATATTAAGTTTGTTTTGCCTTTAAGAATGTAAGATAATTATTTAATACCTGGTGCAAAGTATATGATGCAAGAAGATATAAGTAGAAACAACGCAGTGATTATTTACCCCCTGAAGCTAATCTAAATTCCAGTTTAACTGATTTGTCTGCTTCTTCTGATTTGCATAACCCCATCAAAGTTTCTTAAGCTTTTGCCTTTTATTGCCATAAGCCTATTAATTTTTAGCATTTTGCTTATTTAATCTGCCTTTTGTGATTCAAAATCAGCAGCACTATTGATTTCTGAAACATTCTGTAGTGGATTTGTGTTAATGCATGTTTCTACACTTATTAACTGTTTCAATGTTTTTTGCTTTGAAATGTTAAAAAAGTGTTCAAAACTGTTTTTATTTCTTTGTTTATTTCACATCTCTTTGTTTACTGTGTCTTGTTTGGAATTTATTGCTTTGCACTTCATCCAGAACACCTTGGACAGCATGCAGGTATTTTAGGGCATAAATTCTCCTTTCTCTGTCCTGAATCTTGCTCCTTCCACGTCAGAATGCGTATGCTTGTCCTGCCCTACCTCGCATGGAGTGCCTGCTAGAACCGTTGTTACGCGAGCATGCTTGGCATTGATTAGCTTAACACCAAATCACCCAAATCAGAAACCTTTCCTGCAGAGGATTGGTCTTTGAATACGGCATGATTTAATGATAGCTCAGATACATTCTTACAAGCATGCCCAGTGAGAATGGTTCAATAGTTTATTCAAGACTGTAGCTTTCAGACTGTGTGGATTTTGTCTGAATTCAGATCGTTTCTTTGCTAATGCAAAGATAAATTTACATGATATATTCACCTGAGGTTGATGTATTGAGCCACCTACTGAAAGCCATTGCTGCTGCATACAGTTAAACTATGAAATGATAACCCAGTAGCTGAATATGTGAGCTAATCATTAGTCTGAATTCAGGCTGTCCACCTGGAAAGCTGCTCATCATCTTCTGTGTCCTGTGTGAACAGTATCTGTATTGTAACAGATCAAGTCTGCTTCATTTTAGATTTAAGAAGCTGTTTAAGTTTTAGAAACAGCGCTGTATATTGTATGAGAAACTTGGCAAGTCCTGAGTGAAATAACGTCACTATGGTCTGCAGCAGAGAATGTCTTTTCATAAAACTACTACTATTAGTAGATCCAGTTTTAGAGGGATTTGGTACACTTGGCACTTTTGTGCCATCATTATTAGGATAGTCCGTATGGGCAAAGCCATGATATGGAATAAAAATTCAGTCCTACCGAGAGCGTAAGCACATGCCTGCCTCCTCTGGGACATGCATGCACACATGCTCAAATAGCCTGTTGGATGCAGGGCCCTCGCACGGGATCATGTTGTAATCCACCACTATTAATGGACACCATCAGTCTGTGGCACATGTAATTAGACTCCTAAACTACCCAAAATAGACTCTTCCAGTGCTAGCTGGAAAGTGAAATAACCTGTACAGCCATTTGCCAGGTTTGCCAGGTCTGTAACAGGGGAAAAATATTTCTAGATTTCAAATAAAGTTTAGCTGTTAGTTTTTGGTACCAGCATTGTCAGATATGTAGTACCTTATATTAAGCATAGAAAGAGTAAAATTGTAAATACAAAGCTCTTTGAAGATGAAAAGTATTATATAAAGAACTAATTGCTTTTTTATTGTAACATGCTCTACTACCGCTGCTTACTTCAGGATTTCAGCAGAACTGAAATCAGAGATATAGATTTATGATCCTTCAAGTGCCAGTAATTCAGTACCTAGGAAAACTATAGGTGTAACAAACTGTTTATCAGTAGGAAATACAATCAGTAAATTGAAATTGTAGGGATTATCTGTAGTCCTTATTTCCCAAATAAATTAGATTTTCATAGTAAGTTTATGAAGTGAATCCCAGAGTAACTTTTTCAGCCTGATTAGAAAAAAAGTCTGTCTCATGGTTCTACCTTCATTCCTTCACCTATTATTTTTGTTTTGATCAGAGTCTAGTAGTTCACTGTGACATTAGTGGCAATGTCTTACAGCAAAGAATAGACAGCTGGACCTTCAACCAACACCGATTACTCTTTCTCACAGTTCTTACATAGAAATTGGGAAGTGACAAGAATCTTTAAGGAAAAGGTGAAGACGTTGGTTGTCTTTCTGGGGAATAATCTGTTGCATTTTTCAGGAAGGGCTGGTGTTTCTTGTTAGCAGTGGTACAATTATAATCATCTGTATATTTTTGTGTGTTGCTGCAGTACTGTTTGGATATTATAGTGTTTGATCAGTATCAGAGGAAACATTCCTGTCTTAAATTTCCCAGGTTTTTTTCAAACAGCAGTAGAAGATCCTCTATTTTCATTAAAATTTCAGTAAAATTTAACATTTAACAGCTTCTATCAAGATATATTATTTAGTTTTAAAAGGGCAAGGGACTTAGATTAAAATCGGATCATTGTAAATCAAATCCACAAAGCTTTTTGGTATACATCAAAAACTAGTAAATAACATCAAGCATAAAGCAGCTATCTTCTATTAGAATGCTACTGAAATCTATATTTGTTTATTTTATTAACATAGAAATACTACTCTGTTTAAAGCCCGCTTAGTATCTCTCATGAGCAGTCATTTTTGCATAAATCTTTTTTTATAAGGCACATTTAAAATATTAACATTAAAGACGTGGCATGAAAAGAGTTCATCAGCTACTTAGCTGTATTTAAGTTCTGACTCACAGTCACCAGTGTTCGATCATGTCTACTCAAATAATTTTCTAGAAGTCTGCTTTGATTTTTTTACATCTTGTTTTGTAATGGGAAATTTTTCCTGTTCAGAAAGTCTGTGCCACTCCAAAGTCCTGATAAGAAGTTTTAAATGGGATTTTGGTAGTACATGGATATTCTGTTGGTTTTCTACAGTTAGGTGATTCTGGCTCTTAGATACTAACAGTGAAGCAAACAGTTGTCTGAAGTCAGAAAAAAAGGATGGGCCTGGGGATGCCTCCTGTCAATACTCTTGTGGATCTCATGGTAATTTTTCCTTCATATAGTATCAGCCTTGTGCTCACTTCTAAGTCACAACCTTCATTAAAAAGAGCAGTAAAGCTTTTTTTTTTTTTTTCCAGGCTTCATAGTGTCAGAGAACAGCTTGAAAATGAGGATTTTAGATACTCAAAGGAAAAGTCAAATAAGGCAAATACTGAAATGCAAATACATTTTAAATAATAAAAAATAATCTTTCAATAATATTTTTAAGTCAGTCTTAGCATTTTGTTGCAGTCTGGATCGTGATGTTTTTATTTTTTATCTCATGCTAGAGTTTCCACAACTGCTTATGGAAAGATCAGTTTATAGTCTCATGGAGCTGAATACTGTCATCCTAAAATTTTGCATTGGAAAGACAGGATCTAGAAACTACTTTAACTGCTTTTTCTATTTAATGTTCTTTTAAAAATGTACACAGGTGCCTTATTCATGAGCAAAGTGACGAGTAGCAAAGGCTCTCATTCCGGTCATTCTGGTTGCTTAAAGCCACAGTGAGAAGATAAAAGACAAAACAAAAGCATTTGGTCTTTGTGTAACTCCCACAGTGTCTCTCCATCTTGTTATATTTGGTTTCATAATCGGTCAGATAGATACAGTGAGACTTCTTTACCAGAAGTAAATTAATTTGTTGAATGAATAGGAGGAAATTATATCCTCAAAACTCACTGTAGCTTTTATAAATATATTTATTACAAAAAAGGAATAAACAATGCCACCTTCTGTCACAGAAAATTTGGATTTTTGTGTTCTTCTGAGGGCTACACAGCACATTCATTTATCTTTAGTTGTGTTAAGATCTGTGTATTGGTCTTCAGCAGTTTTCCTCATATGAACTGAGAAAATTTTGCTCTTTCAAGAAAAAAAACCCTTCAGTATAGCTGAATGAATCTAATTGATATCCAGCCTTCCTTTGTTAACACAGCTGTTTAACCAGGCATATGCTATAAAGGGAGTTTTAATGAGGGAAAGGGATGTTTGCTCATGATAAAGCATCAGATTAGGAAATAATGCATCAGCTTTTCACATAAGGAGCCTATTACTGCCTCTATTGAGCTACTTCTGCCAGCAACATTTGGGTCACATCACCTGAGACATGAGTGCTCCCGGGGCTTGAAATGGTGCAGTCTGTCTCTGGCACATTTCCAGAGCACAGACCAACTGTTTCCCCTTAGGTGAAGATCAGACCTCACAAATGAAATTCTCAGGAGCTCTGCTGATCCTTCAGGTCTTTGCAACAGGTGTTAATATGCACTTTCCTAACCTTCTGGGCACTCTGAATTTCTATTTTTTTCTCTTCAGCAACATTTGATAGTGAATGCAAACAGATATGCAAGCTGTTTGTAAATACAGATTGAAGTGTAAATGCATTACATTGAAAACATCAATTTATCCTTACTATAGCTGGTACAATAAATATATGATTTGGATAAAATAGAAGGTACTATGTTCATTTTCCTGCCTTAGTGTCTTTGCCACTGCTACGCATTCTTTTGAGTGAAGGTCATACAAGAAATCCTGAATTCCCATGTTCTCTGTCATTCATCTCAGCCAGGGAAACTTTCTTTTCCATCACCTCATCCAGTTTTTTCACTTCAAGAATTCATAAATTGTACATAGGCAAATTTCCCAAGTAAGCACAGAAACTTATTTTTTAACTTCTGTTTTGTTAAAACCTGATGCCTCAAAAATAAACAGAAATGTTTGCCAGCTATGGTATTTTTGTACTTCTCGCAAGCTTACAAACAGTTTCCTCTTGGCTGGTGTTTAGATTACTTCTGTATGGTTTGGCATCTGCAGTAAGGAGCATTATTTTTGAAAGAGACTTCAGCCAGTAGCTAGACCCACTGCATGAACCACTGCGTTGTGTTGCTTTTTAATATTTAAATGTTAATCTAGCAGTTCAGGAAGCTGCAGCTTAATAGCTGAGGATGGGCGAACCTCATAAACATATCTGGAATTTAGAGAAAGCTGGAAAGGCACGTAAAAGTGATGTTCAGATGTGAGTAGAACTCACAAAACTGTAGGTTTGCAGGTGTTCTTGGCAGTAATGTTCTTAGCGCTGCCAGAAAACATGATGAGGAATTTCCTCTTTGGAAATACTGAGAATATTTACCTCAATATTGCAGAGCTACTGAAAGGTTTTGTTCTAAATATGGGTTAGAATTTAGGGGGAGAAAAGTGTGGTTGTGGGCCTGTTTTTCCCAACTAGTTTGCCTCTCCCTGCTTTCTGGTACTTTAAGAAAATCTGACCCAATCACGGATCCCTCTGATCTCAGTCAAAATGTCTGTCTTATGTCTTGCTTGTGCAGGCCAAGGTCCGAGAGCTAGAGGAGAAATGCCGGACACAGAGCGAACAATTTAACCTCTTGTCCAAAGAACTGGAGAAGTTTCGGCAGCAAGCTGGGAAGATTGACCTCCTGAGCAGTAACTCGGTGGCATCCTCAGATATCCCTGGTTCTCCTAGTAAATCTCTATCCCAGTTAATGAATGGTATAGCCACTTCTATAGGCAAAGGTAAGGAATAACATTTTATTTGTAGGAGTCTCTTCTGCTTTCAGATTTTGAGATGTGATGCAGTGATGTAAATAGAGTTTGACTATGCAAATGTGAGGATAGAATTTGGTCCTGATCCTGTTTTGTGACTTGTTGCAAATTTCACAATATTTCTTATGACTTCACTGAGGTTGTTCCAGCTTGATTCAGATAGGTTGTTGGGTGTGGTGATGATAAGCCTGCTCAGTGTTAAAATAAGATGTACTGTATTCATTGTATAAGCATCTATATCTGTTCAAAGTGTAATGAGTCTCTACAAGCACAAGCTTTGTTGGAAAACCTTTGTTGTTTCAGCTGCAGCAGTTGGTCTACTGATTTGTTGAAGTAAGTTTATAGGGAAAGAAAGAACAGAGACACCCAGGCCGCATTAGCCATCATATAAAAGAAACTTGTAGTTAGAGCTGGGGAGACAATGGGAAAACTGAATGAATTATTTTGACAAATAAGAAAATATTTTTGTGTTAGTTGCATTTTTCAGCAGTTTTTTCAGCACTTCTCCATAAAAACTTGACAGAAAAAAATCTAAAAAATATTTTGAGGGTGGCAGACACTGTCCACAAAAACACTAATTCTATCACAGATGGATTTGGGTTGAAAAGGAGCTTCATGGGATATATTTTAACAGATTTACTTATGGATAACATCTATTGGCATTTACTAAAATCTGCAAAGGTGAGTTAAAATTTTTAACTGTATTTAAATTCATTTTTGAACATTTTAATTACTAGGTATTTCAAAAATGGAGGAGGCTACACTGAAATATTATTGATTTGAGTTTTAAAAGAAACAAAGACTGTAACGTCAGAAAAATAAAATTTATTTACATCTGTATAGGTTTTCCTGTGCTTATAGTGCTTAATATGTTCATCTCAGTGTGTGTTTTTCCAAGATCTGTGTTGAACTTTTGCCAAGTCATCTCCTGTTGCCAAAGGCAACTGCTTCTGCTAAGTATACAAGTTTGTTAATGGTTCATTTTGCATAAGAAATTTTCAAAGATCAAGGCAATACACTGGTCGAGAGATTACCTGAGGACACTCGAACTCACGTGTGTATCCCATGTTAGATTGTGCATAACTACATCATTATCAACGCTGAGGAGTGTGCATGTGATACTTAGCTCAGTATCATCTGTGCTAGAATGATTGAACTAGATAGAATGAACTACCTGATCTGCAAAGGAACATTCATAGTTGCCTATTAGGTAATTTCTGTTGCTTAGAGATTCCCCCAGAATTGTTTTAGAGTAGATATGAAGCTGAACCGGAAAAATTAAATAGTCCTGAATTTTTTAAATTTCGTCTTACTTCTAGAAAAATTCTGAGGTGGAGGGCCTAGAAATCACAAATCATTTCCCTGTCATCGCAGATGAGCAGATATTTTCAATGAAGGGTGTTAAACTCGATGTGAAACCAAGTCAAAAGGAACCAAGATGACATCCTTCTTTCATTTCACTTCAGTGACTTTGTACTTGGTGTGGGTTTTTAAGCACAAAATTTGAGGTGCCTGCAGTCTCGCCCATTGTGGTGCATAGTGGTTTGTAGGCTTTTCTGAAGCTGCAACTGCCTTACCAAAGTGCATTAACTGGAGAATTCAGAAGACATGGTGGAGGTAAGAAATTAGTAGAAATTTCCTTAATAACAACAGGATTAGCTCCTCGTTTCTCTAAGGACAGGATTTTCAAAACAACAACTAATTTTAAGGGAAAGGTAATTAGGAATTGAAATCTGCTTTAGGCAGCTTGTGAAGGTACAGTCTCCATCCCCGGAATTTATCTCAATAGGCCCCAAACTTCAAATGAAGAACAAATAAGCTTTCTGAGGTCCTGAGTCAAACTCTCTAAGCTGCCTCATATTTATTCTTTAAATACTAATGGAAACAGCTTTTAATAAAACCTCCAAAATGTAACAAAAACCTCCAAGAAGTCTTTGACTAAAAACACTTTAAACACAGCAAGGTCTGAACTGAAGTGATTTAAAGGCCTTGCTCTGTAAAACTGTTCTCATAACCTATTGATACTTATGCTAGTTAGAATTCAGGGCCTGCAGCACTGGTGTATAAACATCAGAAATCCTTGGACAATACTCATACTCAATGTGAATGCACTGATAACAATAAAGTAATGTTTAAGCAAGTGGGTAGGATTTTTAATTATTGAAATCAACTGTTTCACAATAATAATGGTAATGCTACAGCAAGTTCTTCAAGCCAGAAGTGTAATTATTTTTATTATGTGTGAGGAAGAAAGAACACAAGGACAGCTTTCAAAGCAAAGCAAATGACGGAAATGAGATCAGTTTATGACCAGCTGCTTTGCCTTAATTTGTGATGTTTGAATGTATCAGGAAATGAAACAAACCTAGCCAGAATAGACTGGAGTGTAAGAAGTTCACTCTAAATATGTAATAATGTCACAACCAGATACAGAAACCTTCGAGATTTATTATATATCAGATAAAGGGAGCATTTAAATGGTCTTTCTAGATAATTTAGGTAGTCCGTAATGAATCAACAGTCCCATAAATAAAATGGAGGATCTAATTGAACTTAAGTATGGTCAGCTTTAATTCTGCCTCAGACATCTAAATTAAATAGTCTGGAACTCTTCCTTGCCTCTTCCTTAAAAGGGTGTTCTTCAGACTTCATTAACAGACTAACTGCCAGTCATGGCAAAATAAAGGCAATTTTTTTATTTTTAACTTGTAGTGTTTTCCAGAGTGCAACTATGAAAGGAAAGCTATCTGTTTTTCTTAGTTTCCAGTGCGTTAACAAATTTTAGAACATTCTTAATAGGACAGATTCCACCATATTCTTCATATTCTCCATATTCATATGTTGTTCAAGTTCACGGAAATTAGTGAAATTGCAATGGATGAAGAAGATAACTTAGTTTGAAATTGTTTCTTACTTTGGTGGTAAAAGTAGACTAGTTTTCAAATGCAGCCATATATGGCTGTACTCATCAATTCATAATCCACAAAAGTAGACATCCTTTACAGAAATGATCAAAAGATTTCAGAGATTAAGGAGATACCAGAAGGAATGTGCTGCATGCGTAGTGAATCTCAGTTTAGCTTTTTGCTAAGGCATTTCTTGATAATTGGTATGTTTATATATTTTTAATCCAACTGTGACTCTACATATATAGAGTCAGCATGAATTTACACACGTTATTTAAATATCCTTTGACCTTTTAAAAAAGTCTGCTGTGCAGAGTCCATGGAAATTAACTGCTAACACTCTATGATATGGCTTGTCCAAGGTCTGTGCTTTCCAATTTATTACAGATATAAGAATAGCTCAGAATCATAGTAGTTTTAAAGATGCTTCAAGAAATAGGTTACATCGTGGTCCCAGATAAAAGCAGTCCTGCAAGAGTCTTAGAGGATCAGCTTCTGTTATTTCACCAACTTTTTCATAAAGAGACAGGAGTTGAGGGCATCCAGTGCAGTGTTTATCGAAGCAAGAAGGAGATACTATGTTGCACAAGTAGCCAAATATATAGAGAAACAGAGGACACAGAAGGAGGCAGTAAATCCAGTTAGGTAAACAGATCCATTTTGCCTAGCTGGATTTGGGACAAAAGCTACATTTTTCACATATGTAGCTAGGTATGGGTATAGACTTACTGTGATGGAAGTGAGGTGTCTAAATGGGCTGTATCTCCTTATTAGCACCACCTGGAACCATACAAGTGTCCAGCACATGATGCAAGTACAGCTACCGCAGTCTATTCCCTAGATAGTGTCTATGAAACACCCAAGGTAAATATTCTGCTCTCTGTTTTACAGGTGAAAAAAATAAGATAGCTGAATATTTTCCTGTGTCTTGCTATTCCTGGAGTTTGTTCTTGATAGTATGTGTTCCTGGCCTGGTCATCATCCTGTATACTATGCAAAGCAAGGGGTAGATAGTCCAAGAATCTTTCTCTGCATTTTGTATCTAGTGTAACTAATTTAATGACAAAGCCTGAAAAGTCCAGGAGGCATGAGACCCAACAGCAGTTTCCTTTGAATGAATAATTACAGTTGGACCAATTATTTATAGACTTGGCACTGACAGGCTGCTATGGCAAGCACATTAACAGCAAACAGAAGGAGCTAAATTGGCTAAAGGTTTCTGAACGGGGATGACTTTTCGTTATATATGTGAGAAAGGTTCCAAGAATAAAAAATGTGCCCTTTTCCAGTCCAGGGATTGCTGCAAGCAAGGCTGCTTGTAATTAATCTTTTGTATGATGACTTGTATGTTTCCTTGCTGTTAATGTGCTTAAGCCATCTTGCTGTAAATTACAGTGATGCAGAGAAAATTAATCATACTGGAGCAAGGAACACACCAGAAAACCCTCTGATGATGTGTTTTGGAACTCATTCTCCCTTGCAGTACAAATAAAGAGATTCCAGTGACGATTCCTGGTGACATGTATCTGGGAACCTTGTACTTTCAGATTCCTGGCAGAACTGGGGAGGGAATGCTGAACCTGCACATATTCAGTCTGAAAAATCAGAGCATGGACTCATTATGAGAGAGAGAGAGAGAGAGAGAGAGAGAGAGAGAAAGAAGGTGCCCTGGATAGGTGATTGCGTCAGCAATGCCCTATACTGTGTGCTTTGCTATAACTTCTGCTGCTACTGCACATATAATTAGGCTCCGTTTACAATTTCCTGCTTGTTTCTTTGTGGTTTGAGGACTAACCTAACAATTAAAGGGAAAGAATGTAAGCTATTTTATATACCACTTTTATTACTCTCCTGCAACCTTAATGAGGTTCTTCTTTTTACTTGCTTCCCCTCACCATTAGGCCTGGTTTCCACTTGAGTTGATAGATTAGAGTGTGTAGCCTCTTGCAAGGTTGCCTCCTTAGATCCTTTAAATGTGTCGTATAAGCTATCTTTTCCTTTCTGTTTTTAAGTGCTTTTTAAAAAATCAATATTCAAACTAAAATATTTCTGGAGGTTTTTTTATTTTTCATAGTCTGTCTCCTGTTTTTCCAGAAACCTGAGAGATGGCACTGTGATCAGATTATGCATTTTAGTACTGGTGTTAATGAGGAGCTCTTAATAAACATGAAGGTGGTGGTCTTGGAACTTACTACCCTGCAACAAACCAAACCACCTCCCTTTGTTTCAAAATGAACATCCTGCCAACTAAATTACCAGCATTTTAGTCACTTTCTCGGAATATAAGTGCACAAGTTGATACTATTTTCCAGTAGATGCCAGATTTTCAGAAAGCAAGAAATAGAAGGGCTCTAACAGCACCTTTTCAGTGCTGTTCAAATAAGTGGGCATGTTAACACATGAAATAACTTCTCAAAAGATGTTAGGGTGCTCAGAGCACGGGTGGACTTTTTTCATTACAGGAAACTAACTTCGTGGGGGTTTTTTGTTTGTTTTGTTGCATTAAAATATCTTCACTTTCTACATGATATTCCATTACGTATTGTTGATCTATGCAATCTACAGACAAGCTGGGAAATAATAGGGTTAGTTACTTTCATGCTCTCCAGTTTATCTACCTTATTTTTTTTCAAGATTTCTAACATGAGGAGAAAATAACTCATTTCTTGGTATTATTTGGCAGAGTTTCTAATTGATAGCAATTATTTGTTCTCATATGTATTTTGTTCACTGCCAGGTCATGAAAGTCCTTCTGGAAGTCGTTGTGTGATTTCAGAGTTTATACGACCCCTGCAGATATCTGGAGACAAACCAGAACAATTGTCTGTCAAACCTACATTCCTGTCCAAGTCAAGATCTGGTAGCCCGAGATGCAGATTTGATTCAGACGTGAGTCTTAAGTTTGTTACTGGAAATGTGTGTCATGGGGCTAGGACTTCCCTTCTCCAGGGGACCAGTGAAGGGAGATCCACCTGCTTTTAAAAAGTCAGGAGGTGGAATGTCCGCATTTTCTTAGACGTCTTGACAACAAGATCAGTGGGAATTTAACTGAGAGTTTCAATAGTTAGGCAGCATGAAAAATGGATGTGTGAGATCCTCAAGCTTCTATGAAAATCTGAGCCTTTGATAATGAATTTGAAGAGTTCTATACTGTGTTAAGAGGTCAAAGTCAGGACTTTTGTCTGTGTCTGTTTTGGTGTATGTCTATGTTATGTTGTGTTTTGTTTTTATTATTATTATATCTACTAAAAGGTGTCACTTTGAAACAGCCTGGGCAACTGGAAGAGCAATTCCATGCAGTGCCCTGTCCAGGCAGGTATGCTATAGGTTTGAGAAGTGGCTCATTCTGCAGAACTTGTTGTTTGCCTGGTTTTCATGATGTGTGAATCTTCTCACTACAATTAGACTGATACCACCTGCTAAGAGCAGTTTCCAGCACGCTCTTCTAAACTGATTTTGAGCCTGTAACCTGGAGGTGAAAGTTACAGGATGTTATCACCAAACTCTTACATCGTTCAACTTTCCACCTTGTATTTATCTGTACTTTTGAAAGGTTCTGTTTTTCCTAGGTTCCCAGTAGAATTCTAGTAGAAAGCCACTGGAAACCTCAGAAGACCTTTGCAAAGGTGCCATACAAGTCAGTTGTTGATATTTAGGACAAATGTTAAATATAAGAAAGTATAGGAAACATTTTAAAAGTCTCTGTAGAAGGGTATTATTTTCTATTAAATACTGTAAGCCTGTTCTGTATGGGCAAACAGCGATGAGGTCATTAGATTATACCCCTCACCCATATAAAATACAGTCCTGACTCCCATTCTTACTCTTTATAGAAGTAGATAAACTGCAACTGTGTGCATGTCTCTAGCTAATTTATATTCATTGCTACTGAACCTTTGAAAGATGGTGGAATCAAGATGTTTTTAAATGGATTGCAAGCCTGAGAATGGAGTAAGATGTTCCACAAAATATTAGATACCTGTACAGTAGGCATTCTGCAAGCATATCTAAGGATTTGTCCACAAATAAATACATACGTATTGCTAGCAACATGGGAATATTCACTGCTGTTTGGAGAGGCCACAAAAAAAGCAGCCCAGAGTAATCAAACTAGAAAAGGCAGCATAGCAGTGAGGTTCAGGGAAGCAGAACTAACAGCAAGGAACAGGAGAAGTGCACATCAGATTTAATTCCCTTTTTCTATTATTTTTCAGTTATCTCTCACTGAGAATGTCAAGCCCTCTTTTGCGAAACTGTTCCTTGTGTGCCTTCTTGAGTGTAATTATGTGATACGTACTTACATTATTCAAGCTCACAGGAATTCAGCTCCATTCTTTTTTAGAGGTATCCAGGACCCAGGGGAGAGTGTATGAATGAAATCATAAGGAAATAGTCTTTAAAAACAAAATCTAAAAATGGGGCTCAATGCTGTGAAGCGTGAAATAAAAAATGATATTTTGCAAAAATATTTCTGCAATTTTCCTGATTGTTATTAGCAACAATGGCCTCTGGAGCAGTTATTATTGGGTTAGTTATGAGCATTGCTACATGCCCTTAAAAAGACATCAGGAGGATAAGCCTTGAAAAGGTTACCTACATCCCCAAAGGATACGCAGAGGGAGAGTATCCGTTAGCTGACTCTCACTCTCCTCCTGTTCCGTCCTGGGAACCAAGCAGGGACCATTTTAAACCTGGAAGTTGTAGTTCAGTCTTCACTCTTTTTCCAGATTGTGAAATTCGAGTCCATTTTTAGACAATTTATCTATTTGATCCTACTGTCAAACCTAATATTTCTGCCTTAAAGTTCTCTCAAGCTCAGGTGAAAAGTTGTTCATTTTTCCTTAAAGGGCTCATAGCAAACTATAAGATAAGTGGAGAGAAAAAGCATATTTGTCACTTTAAAAACTCAACCAAGCTCAGACTGTGAGAGAAAATTACTATTTTACCAGTGAGATACCTAGTGCAGGGCTAAAGTAAGGTAGTCTGTGTTGATTCAGCACCACAATTTAATGTCCAGGTTCTCTAGACCAGACTTGTGATGAAATAAATGTGTGGCTTTGAAGAACTCTGTTGAATTAAGTATGATGGTAAATTCAGAGGGACTGTGGTGTTTCTTTCAGTTACAGGGTGGCTGGCATTCAGCCGATGCTGCTGCTGTGGATTGGATTGGGAAAGGGGTATATTTTATCTGATACTCATTGTCTGCAAGTGCATGGAAGCTGGCACTTGTAGCAGCTCAAAAATTTAGCATTTGTCTAAAGTACTTAGTCACTGGTATTTGGGTACTACTGTTGTTTTCTGATTAAAATTTTAGGGTACCATTATAGATTAACTGTGTAATCATATAGCTGTACTAAGCCCAGAAACACTAGGCATATCACTTTTAATAGGTCAGCTTGGAGTAACTGACTTTACAATACTGTAACAGAGACTTTAATAAAAACTCAGTCAGGAGGGTGAAGTGGTCAGTGAGGCCAGTGAGGCTGGTATGGTTAAGTCATGCCTATCTCTTTAGTCAGCATCATGAAAGCGAGTGGTATGGTTGACAACACATCCCCTTCAGCTATGACCACTGCCCAAATGATGAGGCACCAATCTCCATATTGCAAGAGATCAGGCAATTAGCTCAATTTCTTTGCAGTGTTAGAATCTAATTTGTAATTTCTTTTTGGCCTAAATATTTCTAAATAAAATTAATCAATTCTGTTCCATGTCACAGTTTCATCTTTCTTTTTTTATGTTGCATGTTCTGTGTCAGATTTACATCACCTGTCAGGATAATGGTGTATGCATCTTTTTGAAATCCCATTGTCTCTTTTTCTGTACAGATGGATAATGATCGGAATTCCAATACCTCAAAGCAGAGATATTCTGGGAAAGTCCATCTTTGCATTGCCCGTTATAGGTAACATAAACGGCTCATTACATATGTAATATGTATTTGTAGTATTCAACCTTTTGTTTCACTTTTATTCATGCACCTTTTGTTCATGGTCAAAAGCGAAGTGCAAATGCGTTTTTTTCACAGCGGATAGGTGGGTTAGCAAAGCAATGCCCCCACTTCCTTTGGGCTGTGAGTCTACTTTACAGCACATGGGGGCCAGCAGTGTGTCTCTCTGCAGGCAAAGAGGTTTGCCTGTTAGATCTGGACAATCTAGACTCATCAGGGGTTGGATCCCAGCACTGGCCAGTGAGGTTCTAGTGAGCTAAAATGTAATAATCAATCAGCTGGATTCCTTAATATTTGATGTTCACTTACTTCTGATACTGTCATGCTAGAAGAACAGAAGAAGATCGTTGTCCCTGTAGGCTTTAAAGGCAATCTCAAGCCTGCACACTATGGATAGCAAACCTCTTTCCTGTTTGCACTGGCTGCAAAATAGTGCCATTTCCATGTGCTTTAATTGTCAGAGAAAGTTTAACATGGCAAGACTCTTTTACCCACCACTGTGTTTCTAACCTTCAATGTCTAAATGAGATGAGAATGCTTACCCTCCTACCTTATAGAGGATGTCTCAGTCTGTTCATATGAATTGTTCTTTCATCCATGCCAGAAGGATTTAGAAGTTCCACAGGTCTTTACTTTGCACATAAAATTTCAGATGTGAGGTACTATTGTGATAAAACTTTCTATGCCTGACAGCTTCTTTCCTTTGGCGATGTATTCATTATAGTTTCAATATCACTGTGTTTTTCAAAGCCTGGTATGTTAAGTGATGTGAGCACCACTTTCTTTTCAATGTACAGATGTTTCAAGGTGTATCACATGCCCTCGCCACTGGAAAAACAGACAGCACAGGAGCTGCAAGAGAAGAATTCTGCTGTGTTGTTTTCTGTGCATTTTCAGAATTAGGCAGGCTTTTCTTTTTTTATGTATTTCAGCACCACCACATCAAGATACTATGATCTCAAAAGACAGAAGTCAGTGTGGCGTTCATGGAAGTTTTCTGTTCAGATATAGTTTATACCATTTTCATGTGACTGAGGCCTGTATAATGTTTATATTACCTTACTAATGTTGACTATAGATAGGAAAGTTTTTAGGGAAGAGAATGTGTGTGCATTTAAATCAGCTTGCAGACTACAAATAAGACTACTTGCAAGACTATAGCATGGTAGGTGGGCATTGTTTTCTTTAAATGCAGGTGAGGTCAGAGTCATTAAGATCTGTGCAATTCTTGGCAAAAGGATTTTTATACAACTAACTAAATAAACAGCACAAAGTGTTTGTGTGTTTATTTACAAAAGAGATACAAACGTACCCCAAAGCTCTTAGAGTCTGTCAAGACAGCAGTCATCCCTAGGGACGTTTGCATGCTGAGGATAACTGTATCCTTAATCTGCAGTCATCAGCAGCTCTGCTGTTTTAATGCTCCTACATTTCAGATTGGTTTTAAACAGATTCTAATATTCACCTAAATTCCTTGAGATTGCCTGAGTGAGCAGTAATACACTGCTTATGCCAGTTTAGAGTTAGACATCATGAATTAAATGACTCGTCAGCCTCCTGCCAAGTTCTGTTTTCTACTATGCTTTATAGCAAGGAATGATTATCTGTTTCGAGTTACCAACAGGATGCAGCCATTCACAGTCTGGCAAGAATATGGATTTAATTACTTTTTAAGAAGTTTAGTCTATGACTAGCTTGTTTTTAGCCAGAAGTAACTGCTTTTGTCTGTGTTTAACTTGTCTCTGCTGAAGTTAATAAACTTGTGTGGAAATCTGCCATATAAAAATGAATGGAATATATGGACTCTCTTTTTCAGACCTGCAAGTGAAATTTTTGTGATCATTTTTACAATATGAAGAAGGTTTATGCCAGTAGTGTATTCAAAGAGAACTGAGAAATTCATAAGTAAATTATTTGGAGAAGGATATGGTTTTAAGTTTATAGCACTTAAGTGAATAGGTTGTGTTTCATGGCAGCCTGTTGCAATCCAGTTACAGTTCATAGTACTCACTAACTCGGCTAGGCATCTCTCAAAATACATATTTCAAAAGGTAAGCAAACAGACTGGAGTCACCTTCCTATGCAGAACTGTACAGCTTCTTTTTCTGATTAGTATTCAGTTGTGTGTGGGTTGTAAGTGAACATGCATGTTTTTCATCTGTACTCCATTGCAGTTACAACCCTTTTGATGGACCAAATGAAAATCCAGAAGCAGAGCTCCCCCTTACAGCAGGAAAATACCTTTATGTGTATGGAGATATGGATGAAGATGGCTTTTATGAAGGTATTTTTTTGACTCTGTAAATACATGCTAATTGATGCAGATTCAAATAATTTCATCTGTCAAACACACTCCCAGTGCTTTCCTTCATCTACTACCAAATCAGTTGCTAAAATTACCCCTATCATATTTGTGTTGATTAACAGAATTTCTGCACCAGCAAAGCTGCTCCTTGCAGGCATAGCTAATTATAAGACATTTTAAATTGTCAGCTTTTCCTACTTGCAAGATTTAAGTTGACAAGGAAGCTTACCGACACTTATGGGTTTTGCCTCAGTGTTCCTTTACTTTCCTGAGCTGTGAATGCAATGTATGTATAATTTTCACCTATATCTTCTTCCTTGCCTTGTCCACTTATTGCAAGGCATTGACATAAAGTCACACAGGAGCTAAGATACTTTTAATGGTTTCATGCAAGTTGATTAATAGCATGAAAGTTGCCATTTACTTTACAGACCTTTTTATTCTAAAGTCACCCTTTACAACTTAATTTTCATAGCTTCATTTTTCCCTTGGTGTTCTGTAATTCAAGGACACGTCACTTACACTTTGATCTTCATTGGTAATTAGCCACCTGATTCAATGGTGGCCCGCAACTTTTTTTCTGATATCAAGGACCATTCTTTGTTTATAGCAATGGTGCAAAGTAAGTTTAAACAAAATGAAAAACCAACAGTCTAAGCAAGGAGAGGAAGAATTCTGCTTTTTGTTAACCCCTTCTTCAGCAGGCACCATGCAGTGATGTGCAGCATGAATATGGTTTATGGCTATGGTAAAATATGGTTTACTTTTAAGTAGAATTTTAATCCATACACAGATTTAATTCTACTTAACCGAATTAAGCTGATCCATTTTCTCTTATTTGATGTGCTTCTTCATTTCAACATACTAGATGGTAGCATTTCTCAGAAAACACTTAAGCCAGCAATGAAAGAAGTCTGTTCTTTAAAGGATGTTCATGACACTGTTTTTTCTCACCAGGGGAACTTCTAGATGGACAAAGAGGACTAGTCCCTTCAAATTTTGTGGATTTTGTTCAAGACAATGAGACCCGTTTGTCAAGCACTCTAAGCAGTGAACAAGATCAGAATTTCATCAATCATTCGGGTCCTACTTTGGAAGAAGATCTCCTAGAGATAAGTCCACCAAGTCATATGGACTCTAGTGTAATCAGCAATGGCGCAGGGACTCTGGATGTGAATATAGATGAAATTGGAGAAGACATTGTGCCTTATCCTAGAAAAATCACCCTTATTAAACAACTAGCCAAAAGTGTCATTGTGGGCTGGGAGCCACCGGTAGTGCCGCCTGGATGGGGAACCATTAGCAGCTACAATGTGCTGGTTGACAAAGAAGTGCGAATGAACATAGCCTTGGGAAGCAGAACTAAAGCTCTTATAGAGAAGCTTAATATTTCTGCCTGTACATACCGAATATCAGTTCAGAGCATTACAAACAAGGGTAACTCAGATGAACTGCAATGCACTTTGTTAGTTGGGAAGGATGTCATTGTAGCCCCCTCTAATCTTAAAGTGGAGAACATAACCCAGATTTCTGCTGAGCTGTCCTGGCTCCCTACAAATAGTAATTACAGTCATGTGATTTTTCTTAACGAAGAAGAATTTGACATTGTCAAGGCTGCTAGCTACAAGTACCATTTTTTTAATTTGAAGCCCAATATGGCCTACAAGGTGAAGGTTATGGCAAAGCCCCATCAGATGCCCTGGCAGCTTCCCCTGGAACAACGAGAGAAAAAGGAAGCCTTTGTGGAATTTTCTACGTTGCCAGCAGGTTTGATTATTTTTCTCCCTACCCCAAAACTCCACAGTTTGGTTTCTCTGAAAACTCTAGATGTGGGAACCTAACCGTTAGCTTTATGCTGTAATCCCTGTCACATTCATGAACAGGCTGAGGATTATTAGATTGCTTTATGGCATAATACATCTCTGTCCTGCATTATTCTCTTCCTTGTACCTGGGTAAGGACTAAAACATTTGGCGGAGCTAAACGAGGGAGAGTCATGATGGGTCGCATGCTGTAAGACATGTGCTTTATAATCTCCATTTGTTTTTAATTCATCCAGTTATAGTTGTTCTGGTAGTAGTTTATTTTCTTTGTCGTGGCCAACACTGAAAAAAGTACACTTAATTATTACTTCTGGCATGTTATTTGTGTGTCTCAAAGCACTTTTTACAAGGATGAGCCAGGCCCCTTCTATAATGAAAAGCAATATAGACAGTGTAGAGGATCACACAGTGATTTAGAGGATGCACATGCCTTTTGGCTGTGAGACTCTAATCATAGGTACAATCTGAATTTATAAAGATGACAAATTGGTCATGTTTTGAAAAGTCAAGTTATTTTGTCCCACCTTGCTTTTACATAGGAATGTTTGACAAGTATTACCAGTTTTATCCCAATATTAAAAAACACCAAATGTTGAAAACTGGAGCTGAAATAATGTATAATGCTTTTAAAGGATAGTCTCATAATTTATGGGATGTATGATATAATTAGAAGTACTTGAAAAGTTTGAAGAACACTCCTTATATATATTCAGACTTTCAGAGCACTGAATGCCTCCAAAGCAGAGGCACTGAAGTACAAGTGACTCCTGGTGGGTGACATTTCAATAGCATGTACTGTGCTATGCCTTCTTTGACTCCTTGCTGGGATTTGATTCCAGCAAAGTATCAGGAATTAGTTCTGGTCTCCTTAGTTTGCAGGACTTTTATATAAGGAGACATGCAGGGCAGTAATACTTGGGGAGCAGAAAGGGAATTAAGCTTGTATGTCTTCTACTTTTGATGCGATTGATTTATAACTTCAGTAAAAATGTCCTAAGCTTAGGCATTTACTCTTTTGCCTTAAATCATTCCAGCAGGATAAGTGGTATTCCTACTATAGCATCTGCTAATAGTGGGGCATTTTAAATCTCTGTACATTATATATTCTGTGGGAGCTAGGTGATGCTGCCTAGGTGGTGGCTTGAATTTATTAGATATCTTGCTTCTTTGTTGTTTGGGAAAGGCCTCTAGAGTAAGGTTTTCAGGCCAGACATGTAACACACTGTACCTCCCCTCCCGTTAGTTGCTGAAATGTATTAAAGCAATGAATGAGCCATCCTCTGTCGAGGAGCCAATGTGCAACAAAGCCTCTGCTTTAGATTCAGAGATCCCAGAATCTTCCTCACCGTTTCGTTTCCCAGTGGGCATTTTTAGAAAAGCTCATCAACTTCTCACTGTGTTATAGCAAAGGAAAATAGCAATTGCTGAGGAGATTAGAGGTTGATGCTTATATTTCAAATGCCACTGAAACAAAGGAAAAAATATGCCCATGAAATCTAAGTCAGCCATAGGGCCTATTATTATAGTGTCTCATGCTTTCCTCTTGCAAATATTACTGTCTCTGAGTAATCACATACCACTTCTTCCAAACTACAGTTAAAAAAAGAGAAAGAAAACAGATAGAAAAAGTGTCTTTAATATGGCTAATCTTTTATATATACTAATCTTATCTCTTCAATTAATCTACATTGTAAGGGAGGCATTTCAAAGATGATTTTAGAAGATGCTGAGAAAGCAATAAAGATATTCTGTGTGAAGGGTATCTTCCATTATTGTGCTTCTCTAGGAAGATGCGTGGAGGTGAGTGGTATCACATAAGCATTTAGTTGTGGTGAATGTCAGTTTTAGTAACCCGGGCAGCATGAAGTGCAACATAAATGGCCACAGGCAGTTGTTAAAGTTTGTACTGACATTTTTCTAAGGGCTTCAGAAATGTTTACAAATGAGTACATGCTCACTTTCTTTGAAGGTGAGAAGCTCTGCTCTTTACTGGTGGGCTCAGTGATGTCTTTGCCTCGTAGGAAAGGACTCATGGG
Source organism: Apteryx rowi (assembly GCF_003343035.1). NCBI lineage: Eukaryota > Metazoa > Chordata > Aves > Apterygiformes > Apterygidae > Apteryx > Apteryx rowi. The sequence goes on along the minus strand of NW_020447752.1, from coordinate 3,878,886 downwards.
AAAGGATACCATCAGCTGCTTATGCTAGAAAGGGACTGGGTAGGGGAGATCAGTGAATATTGTAGAGTTTTCACACGATAGCAGTCCCAGGTTTTTTTAGGAATATATTAAGCAAAAATGAACTTGAGATAACTGCTCACTTTTCAAAGCTGGAGAGAGCAGTTGAATGAAAAGTACAGGACAATTAGAGGCCACTTCTTTTTTCTCTTTGCCTAAATGTATGATGTTTTGCATGCTTCATGCTCGAAAACATACTTCCTATCAGACCAAAGCTGAGTGATGGCTCTTTAGTTGATCAGTGGTTAAACTTCTGTTCTTGATTCATCAAAATATCCCTGTTGCTTAAGTTAAAACAGGAGAGGCAGTTCTCTTTTAGGTGCTCAGATCTAAAAATAGACATAAGTACATATAGGATCAGGACCAATGAGACAGTAATGTTTTTTGAGCTAATTTATGCCATTGATTCATGAAGACCAAACTGTAGCTGAATTCCAAAACAAACTACATGTTTGTGCTGATAACAAAGACAATCAAGAGGTAGAACAAGTCATGACAGGAAAAGCAGAAACCATACCAAGTCTTGTGCATTAAAGTTTATTAAACTGGTCTCTGTTGCAGCCTATGAAGGTGGAGATAGACTACAGGGGAATTGTTTATTTTGTGGCGGATAGAGGAGGTTACCTTTTTCACTGAAGCAGCAGATGAGTTTAATTCTTAGACACAAGATACGGGACTAGATCAGATACGTTATTTCTTGTAAACTGAAGAGCTCTGCTGGATTGGGGCTCCTGGCTCTCATAAAATAAACTTGATGGGGAAGCTGAAATTGAATCCTAAATTAATAAGAATAGTATTAGGTCGGTTTACATGCTTTGACCCTGCAAGTCAAAAATACGCTATAGGTGGAAGGGATGGTATAGGCAAGAATGTAATGTTTTGCCTATAGTGTCCTGAACATGATCAGGATTGTGTTTCAGTGCCCTCTAGAGGATGAAACTCCATGACAGCAAACTACGGCTATGCGTTGAAGTTTGCCAGAATATCCCAAGGCTCAGACTTGTGTGATATTTACAGTTGTATCATACTTTGTTCAGTAGCAGTGAATGCACACAGTTGTAATATTTGTAGCTTTTTCTGTCTCGGTAGATGAACAGAAATTGTTTGTGCTAAGTTCACTGGCAAAAACAAATTCACAGCAGCCAAGGCTTGTCTTCTCCCAGCTATTACCCAGAGATGGCCGTAGCTGACCCCTGCTTCTGAAATGTTTTAGCGTGATACACTTCTCAGTGTTTGACTGTTAAATTAACACAACAGGATGCTTGAAATATGTGTGAACTAATAATCTCTAAGATACTTTTACTTTGGGTTTCTGCCCAGAGTGGAGCTATTTATAGTAGGATAATAATGACTTTTAATTAAAAGATGTACTTGGTGTGCTATTACGCTAATGTACTGTAAATGCCTTAAAAGGCTAGTAGGTTTAATTTTTTCTGCAGTGCAGAGAAGAGATTTTGAGTCTGATTGTCCTTTATACCAATATGCTGCTGACTATAAAGGTTAAAGTTTCAGTTTCCAGTCCTTTTACACTGTCAGATAAATCAAAAGTATGCACTGTGCATACGGTGCAGAGGTGTACACCAAAAAGTCACTTGCAGCAGTTTTCCATTAACACAGTGCCACTCCTTGGCACTTTTCTGACCACATTTTTATGTTAATGTCTCTTGCATTCAGAGTAAATAGCAGTTATACAGCCTGGAGGGATAAAATTAAGTTCAGAGCAAGCTGCAAGTACAGAAGAGCTTGCAAATGAATATAGCTTAGTTAATGGCTGTAGGCTGAGGGTCAGTTCTTGACTCCATGACCTGTTGAGTGCTTTTATGCTTCTGTTGTATCTTATAACGGCAATAAAGATATTTTGTCGTCTTAAAAATAAATACATAAATAAATGCATAAATAAGTGCTTTGAGATATGTATTTGCAACTTACAATTGTGTCAATGGACCTACATATTCCTGATCTAATGCTGAATGGTGACCAGGCTTTTCTTTCTTAGGTCCTCCAGCTCCACCTCAAGATGTTACTGTCCGGGCTGGGTCCACCCCGGCAACTCTGCAGGTGTCCTGGAAACCACCAACTCTGACAGCAACAGGGACCTCCCATGGTGCCAATGTCACTGGCTATGGTGTTTATGCGAAAGGTCAACGGGTGAGTTCTCTTTCCAGCATTATAATGACCGATTACATCAGGTGAATTTCCATTGACAGGCAAAGGCAGCAGTAAGCGTGTGACAGCACTTGAATGTGTGCTTGGCTTTCTGGGTTTCCACAGAACCCTTCTGCTTGCTCTTGTGTAATTTGATCAGTAGCTTCCTTTCTACAAGCACTTCAGTTTTTGGGCAAGGGGGCTGAAAGGATTAAACACAACTGGTGCTAAGTGATGTGGAGCCCTAATGTGGGTTCCTACAGCCCACTCAGTATTGGCAGTAATTCACTCCGTATTAATACTTTGAAGGCTGTGTTTTAGGGAGAGTGGGGCAGGGAAAGTGATGCCTTCATGCTAATAAATTGCTTGTTTGTGTGCTTAGGTGGCAGAGGTGATCTTTCCTACAGCAGAGAACACACTGGTGGAGCTAATGAGAATAAGGAACTTGGAAGCAAAGGAAGTTACTGTTCGAACGCTCTCTGCACAAGGGGAATCTGTGGACTCTTCTGTTGCTGCCATTCCATCTGACCTACTGGTGCCTCCAACCCCTCACCCTAGAACTGCTCCCAAATCTAAGCCATTAGCAAGTGCCGGAGTCCCAGAAACCAAAGACGAACATTTAGGTCCACATTTAAAAATGGATGAGTCATGGGAGCAGACTCGTTCGGCATCCCCCGTTCATGGACACACGCTCGAGCCACCTGCCCCTAACTTTCACGGCCCGCTTCAGGGGAGGAGGTCTCCATCACCTAACCGAATACTCCCTCAGCCTCAAGGCACACCTGTCCCTAATACTGTCGCAAAAGCCATGGCAAGAGAAGCTGCACAGCGAGTTGCAGAGAGCAACAGGGTAAGGGGAGACATTTTCCTATGGCTTTTTTGGCTCCCTGTATTCGTTGTGGCAGATCCCATCAAGGAATTTTTTGTAGTATATGTCTTAATGAGCAGTTACTTTTTCCTGAATCCTGAAGATCAGTAGTTTGGTAAGAAGCAGTGTGATAAACTTCTGTAGCACCTACCACAAATATGCTCTGTATGGGGCATTTATCAACCTTTGATCAACTGCAGAAACCCTGTAGCATAACCAGAAATGTTACTTCCAAGAACTGCAGAGCCTTACTTCTTCTGAAAAGATGGCAATAGATCATCAAAGTTTGTGCTTGGATCATATAGGAGTCAAAAGGGACACTATGTCCATGTGAGAAAATTCAACCAAGCACTGAAGTACTTTGAAGAAGACCAAAACAATAGAGAGGGCAGTTTAAAAATGGGACCAGGAATAGGCAGATAGATGGAAGTCCTGAAAATGCAGATAGATGTTCTTAATATTTCCTGGCTGTTGATAGGACTATTTACTTCTGTAAAGTAGAAGATTCATCAAGTTCTAGTCACAAGGTTAATGTAGCACTAGCTTTGTTTTGGACTATTGATTTATATTTAAAAAAAACAGTTGTTCTAACTCTTTGTTTTACGTGCAGTATTGTGTGTTCTAATACTGTTTTCAGTATTAGAAAAATTTCGTAATTGTGTATTTTCTGCATTTGTCACTACAGCTTCTGAATGCTCTACAAGATATCCCACAAATGGGACAAGCAAAAGCACAAACCTTAGTTTCCCTCTTCTTAATTTCCTTATCAAAAGCAATGTCTGTTATCTGACTGTTGGTTAGATTCCCTTAGAGGAATGAGATTCTGCCCACATTTCTTAAGCTGTCATAAAAAGATTAGCCCTCGCAGTAAGTCTACGTAGTTAGTGTGAAGCATGTTTGTATCCTAAAAGCTTTATAGATGTTTTTTTCAAAATAACAAATAAGCAGTTTGCGTACACGTAAAGCGCTAAAGCTGTCATCAGTCTGCCCTCCAAGAGGGTCCCTTTCTCAGTGCTACACCCTCACAGTTGTTACAACTGCTTCAACATAGCTGACATGTGAGAAAAAGCTTTTCATTACAGCTCCTCTTGTCAATACTAGAAGCATCATGGCCTAAAGGAGACTCCCGTTTTTGAGAGCGTTAAGACCAATGGCTTGTTGCAGTGACTCAGATGTTTGCTAGTTAACTAAAGTCCCATATTTGAAGCTCTTGGGTCAGAATGGTAAGCATAGCTGATGTGTATGCATCCTGACAAAGTGCTCTGTTTTTCCTACCCAAGCATCCAATATTTAAATACTCCTAGTGCCACGGGTGGTTACTTTCTCATTGCAAGCTGCTCACAGTTGCCAATTACTTGTTTCAAGCTCCAGTGTTACTGCTTTCATATATTTTCTCTGCCCTCCATCTGGCAATCATTAGTTGTTAATGTCTGGTCTTTGATCTCCCATTGTATTTCCAAAATAACTCCACTCACATTGACAGTTCACACTGCCTTAACAGCCCTAACTCGCTGACTATCCCTGTTTCAGGGTAGGACTGAGCTAGTGGGTGATGGTACAGCTTTTGGGAAGCTGAGTGGTTCTGGAATCGTTGCATCAATACAGTTTGCTAAGTATATACATACATATATTTCTTCCTTTTTTGAGGAAATACTGAACTGAAATACTTTTTTTGTGTTTGAAAACTGCTGACATAAAATACACCCCAAACTGTGTTTAATTACAATAATTTTGGTGTAGCTTGATTCATTCATGGGATGTGGAAAAAATTTTAAGGCCAGATTCAATCTAGGTTGAGCCAACTTCTGCTGGTGATATTTGTCATGTTTAGTGCCTGGTAGTAGAAGCTCTCCCCTTGCAGTAGGTTGCTACAGAGTGAGCTATCTGTGTGTTCTTGCTGCCCTCCACCCAGCCTGTTAGATGGCATCAACCATGAGGCCCTAGCACTAGAGCAGGCAGCAGCATTCAGTAGCTGATGGCAAGATTCATCTCTGAGCAGAGGAAGAGCATAAAGTCTTATTCTTATCTTTCTTTGTATTGAGGTCATAAATGCTGAAGTGTCTAGGTCTTTTGGTAACCCTCTGCCAAGAGAGAAATTTCATCATTAGTGTCTTTCTTAGGCAGCCTCTGGCAGTAGAATTTTTGTATAACTCTGTAAAGTTTAAGGCAAAGAACTTGATGGAAAAGAAGCACTACCTGTCATGTGCTAATCATAGCATGTCAAGGAATGCAGCATTCTGGATTTGTCAGTTAGGTGACATAAGCAGAAGACTCTCTGCGTAAGAGAGTTCAAACACTAAATAATGCCCTCAACCGCCCATTTTTTTTAGGGGAAGGATTCCGATACTGTGTCCTGTAGGAGCACCCTGCCTGCAGCAATATTTTGAGGTAATAGTGGTACAGAGGAAGAAAGCTGTCAGCTGAGTTGATGGTCACATAAAAGCATATAGTTGCTTGAGTGAAAATAATACTATAAGCACAAAACTCCCCAAAGCGCCTAAGAGGTTGCAGTCAAGAGAAACAGAAATTACTTTAAGCCCATGAATATATTTAAATTCTGTGTTCTTGAGTCCTGAAAGCAAGGTATGTAGAATCCTTATGTCTTACATTTGTCATTTCTCCCAGTGGTTGCAGGAACAAGTCTGCTTCACAATTTTCCATTTTCTGTTGCTTTTCTAGATGGAGAGAAGGAGTGTGTTTAGCGAAAGGAGTAATGCAGCCCAGTACGCTAACTCAGATGATGAGGAAGATGGCTATGATTCTCCTAATATCAAAAGGAGGGGGGCTTCAGTTGATGATTTCCTGAAAGGGTCAGAACTTGGAAAGCAAGTAAGTAGCCAGGTCTTCTTATTGTGTCAGGTGTCTGACAGGAAAAAAGTATTTTACAAAGCTCAGCAGGCTGTCCAGAGCACTGTCCCACTGCTGACAGTAGTGGCCGTACTCGTAAGTTATACAGACAAGCAGCTAAGGGGTGGAGAGGGAGATGAATGTCCTATTACTGAAGCATTACACTGTCTTATGGGAGCTGAATGCTTGGAACTGTGCATATGAACAGATTGTTATCCCGAGCAGCAGTCTTAAGCACTGGGAATTAAAGAGTGTGCTCAGGCCTTTTTCTGCATCATGTGTTATTGCTGCACGTGAAAACATCCTGTGAAAAAAAGAGAAAGGGGAAAGGATTCCTGCGTTCCACAAAAGCCATAACCTGTAATCCTGATTAGCAGAAAACCAACACCATATATACTTGGCATGCTGTAAGGAAAAGAAAAGTAATGCCAGAAGTATTTTCTACATCTGCTCAGTCTTTGATCTCACTCTACTGAAAACAAACATGAATTTATTGCATTAATTTCAAGAGAGATGTAGATTCCAGCAAAGAGGTACTTTCTTATGTCTTGGCATGATCAAATAATCTTTTTTAACTAAATATTTGACCTCACGTGTTGAAGGGGTCCAAGCTATGGCATGCCTTCTTTGCATGCCAGTTCTGAGATTTTCTGAAATTTTCGTTCTGTTCATTACAGAAGTTCGAGCATTTATAAATATATGGATGTTATTCTAGGTTTCAAATGCTCTAAATATTTGGCTTCAGGATTTGATTTGTTTCCATCTTCACACACAGTAGGTCCCATTTTTAGAATACATGCAATCATGTTGTGTCTACAAAATATACTTGGGGGTGAGATGCATCTTTGCTTCTATACTCAATTAAGATTATTCTTGATACATATAGGCCAAGATATTCTAAAGAAACTACTGAAACATTTATGGGCTTGGCCTTCAGAAGGCACTGGGAATTACTACTAAATGCTGCATCCTCCAATCTTTTTATCTTGAGAATTACCTTCAAAGGATTAAAAGAGGAGAAATTTTCTCTCTTATTTCGAGAGTGAATGCATCTTCGCTTTGGAGAAAATGCTTGCTGTAGACATTTTCTTTCATTGCTGGGATTGATTGCTGGCAGCATGTTATATAGATATGGAAATTGATCTAGTACCACAGAAATTATTTCTTCATTAGTATTGTTGGGGGAAAGAATGCAGTAATTGCTGACCTTCTACTGTTTTGCTGCCTGATTCTTCAAATATTCTGCTGCAATCTGACAGTCAGATACTTCAATTTGAAAATGTGTCCTTGGGCAAGCAGTCTGTTTGGTTTGTGGTCTGGTTTGCTAGATGAAAGTTCTGGCTAAACAAGAGTTTAATAAAGGCCACTGCTGTTTAACAATAGCAGTTCAGTAGGACATGCTTTTTCCTCCATATCTTCCAACTAATTGAAAACATAGAGGAACTTAAAATATTTGAACTACTTTTAAAAGACCATTAAGGTTTTATCCAGTCTATTCCTACAGCGTTTAAGAGAATTAAAGTTTTGAACCCCATCAGCTAGCTATATACAATGATGGTAACGTCCTGCAAGAATTAAATGCTGATCACTTGTAAATTATAACGTGAGGTAGCAAACAGCTGTGAAGAACAGATGATATGTGGCTTATCCTAGGGCTTTTACAATTTGGCCAGCAAACCCACTGATGCATGAAGGACCTCTTCAGATCAAAGGAGTTTAGTCAAGACTAAAGCTAAACTTGGTGCTGTGAATGCACACATTCCTTTTTTGGATCACCTATGGGGTTAAGATTGGATTTCTTGAACTGGAAACATAACTGGGCAAATAAATTTTGTACACGATCTGTCCACTAGAATAGAGTAGCAAGCAGCATGATGCAATTTATATATGCTATTAATACAATATTCAAAACTTAGGAAATACTCTAGTCCTCATTGGTGGTGTGCCAGGATTTTCAGCTTTACAGGCGGTCAAGATTTTTTCTCTTGCCCTCACTACTAGCCTCACTATTGCCATGGTGAAGAGTATCATACAGAGAGCAGCAGAGGTTCTGACTTGTCTGATATTATGGAAGAAGATGAGGAAGAGCTGTACTCCGAAATGCAGCTAGAGGATGGAGGAAGAAGAAGAGTCAGTGTGACTTCACACAATGCACTCAAGGTAAGAGTGACAGCAGAGAAACCTTAAGAGTATCTCTGTATTTCTTATTCTTCCTTCAAAGCATTTTTAAAGTCAATTATGGATTTTACAGACCACTAAAACACACTCTGTGGTATAGCCCTAGATCTGGGGTGCACATTGTTTATGATGTCAGGGCCACCTTTAATACATTGATTACATTTTTTTTTCATTATTTGATAGCTAATATCTTAGCTAGTTGACTATATTCCTATATGTAATTGTGGAAGTTGCAATTTGTGCTCTGCATCTAGGGTCCTTTGCATGTTTTTACAACAAAAAACTGGATGTGCTACCCAGATGATGAGTTGTTTCTGGAGAAGGAGGTTTATCTAAACATATATTCATATAGAAAAAAATTAGATTTTCATGTCTGAGGAATTCTTCCCCTTTTCCCCACCAATGCCATCTCTTCCTCAGGCTTTAAAGCATGTCTATAAGAAAGAGATTTGGGTGAGTTTTGTTTGATAAATGCGTTTTCAGAAATCCTTGTGCACTGTTTATTAAGGAATCACCAGAGACAGTAGGAAATATCTATCAGAAATACTGCTTTAACACTACATAGGAATATTCATTGTGAAAAACAATTGTATTATTACAATTAAAGTAAACTTAAGATGTTGGGTAAGACTTACCCAATACAGAATTTATATTTCCTATAGTATATTTGTATGTGTAAATTGTATCTGCTTTTTATGTGTCTAGCAATTCTGCTAAATCGTGTTTTCTTAGCAAGCTGGATAACTTGAATGATAAGGAAGCTGCAGATGGGTTTTTCCTCCAACATGCTGTTATGTAACTAAAAACCCATACTATTTTCTCATGCATAGAAGACTTTTGACCATTGTTACAACAGTTTCATTTACTCTAAATTCAGACCTTTTATTTTGATACCATCTGGAATGAGACAGGTACTTTTTCAAAAGAAAAAATAATAATTCAATTCTTCTTTTTAACCTTTTTAAAAGAAAAAATAATCGATATTTCAATTCTTCTTTTTAACATAAAGCTTGAAACTGAAATCCCTCTGTTGTGCTGCTTCTGTCCTTTTCCTCTGGGAAAATAGTGAAGTATTCCTAGACTATTCATGTTCTTTATGCATCAGAAAATACATTTACTTCTTGGTTTTACCTTAGTATTGTCAATGTTGATATCTAAATACAAGGGTCCAGACCCTTAATTGGTGTAGTAAATCATTTTAGACCTGTTAAAGTCTGCAGGCATACCTCTGTGGATGTAATATATGTGGAGGGTGCAGTTGGTTCACTCACTCTGCAGAAGTGGAATTCAGTATGTGAGTATTTCCTGAGGAAGGACTCGTGGGTGTATGAATATGATTTGGAGAATATTGCCCACCATGCTGACAAGTGTGCTGATGTAAAATTCAGGTCAGGTTCTGATCCAAAAGTGCTTCATAGTTCCCCTCTCTTTTACTAGATCCAGTTTCACTTTGCAACATCTGTAATTAACAAAAAAATGAAGAACATATTTACTGAAGTTTCCAGAATGTAATCCTTCAGGTGCCTGTTCCATTTGCACCTGAAGGTATGCCAACCGTCCACTTTCAGCTGTGACTGAACGTAGCAGCCATTCAGTATTGCTCTGCCAAGTTAATGGATACCTTCAAGTAACGGGAAAATATTTCACGTGAAGATAGATTACTTGCTTTATTGGGAGATTATTATTCCCTCCGGTGGGTCCCTAAAACAAAGGCTGGCATGGGTGATCAAGGCAGGATTCAACTCGCTTGTTAGATCTGAGCATTCTAAAAGGTGGAATATTTGAACCCAAATCAAAACTATCCTTATTGGTGTTTATTAACATTTTTTTCTGTTTTAATGGCAGTTTGTCATAAAATTTTCACAAGTATGATATACATTTTAAAAAGGATTAAAATAGGGCAAACAAATACAGTGACAAAATAACTTAGCTCCTAATGCCTGAAGGGGAAGACATTCCAAAGGCAGTTAGGTCTAACATGCTCAGAGAGAGGAATTGCTGAAGTCTCCAAGAACATCCTGTCATTATTTCTGGGTGCTGTTGTCTCCAGAGACCTAGGTGATCTGGGCATTGGATAAAGCACAAGGAGAGGTGATCTCCATCACACAGAATCTATAAACCTGTTAAATGAAAACCAGCACCTCTTGCATCATTATTCTCATCTCTTCTCAGAGGCCAGCAAAGATGCCACACAGTATTCTTCTGTTACACCACCCGATGTTTCGTGTAATTATAATACAAAAATGAAAAAATACATCTATCATGTTCAGAATGCTTATTTGATCCAGGCTGGGATAGCTTTTACCTTCTTCTGATACAAATAGAGACTTCTACTTGTATTAATAGGTTGATTTTCAAATACTGGTTTTATCAAGCAGGTACAAGATTATGATGAGAGATTTGATGACGGTGCAGACCAAGTGACACCAGAAAGCAACCTGCTTCTCAGGGTTCTTTGTGTGGAAGCCAAGCTTTAAAAATGGTGCAGCTTTTACAATTTTGCAAAGGAAGCTAGAGCTCCAAATTTGCAAAATAGCTCTTCTCTGGCAGGAGATCTTCAAGTATTTTGTTATTCACATAGGATGCTTTAACAGGTGCAAAGCAAGAAAGCTTGCTAGAATAGAATTTTCATTCTCAGATAAGGTTTGTCATTACAAACTAAAATTAAATCACAATTTGGCATGGGGCAAGGAGCATACTAAGCATTAGTGCTGTGTTTTAATGCCATTCTCATTCGCCATGCTGGAACCTGTATGCAGCTTTTATTGCTTTGTTTTGAATGCATGGGTTTATTCTTGTTAGAGCATCACCCAGTTGTTTGTACTGACCTCTCATGTTGTATCTAACACCCAGCAACTTCTTAATCATGTCTTTATTTTCACAGATTCTTGTTCAAAGCATGACATCCTTTTCACTAAATAAGCTGCATGTCTTATGTTTGCCATTGCTCTAAAACTAATTCTGTCTTTATTTTTCTTTTCTTCTCCCTTTTCCCTCCCATTTTATTTTTGTCACACACTATTTGTTCCCTGTCTGGTTTTTAACATTACATTATCTTAAGGAGTGCGGTAAGAATAAGACCACTGAAGCCACTTTTTTGGAACAGCCTGAGTTTTCACAGCAAATACATCACAGTAAAAAGCTTTTCAGTATTCCAGAAGTAGCTGAAGAAGATGGTGAATACTCTGAACTGCTGTACAAGCAGGGTTTAGGTATGCCCTATAAAAAGAATCCCACAATAGCTAGAGACGCTAGAGCACCTAGGCCCTACAATCAAGACCAGCAGCACAACTTCTGGTACCCAGCCAAGCACAGAATTGCAGGCATGGAGGATTTTGCTTCAGACGACAAAGGATGTAAATATAGCCGATCCTTATCAAGAAGCCCAGACAGTGGACTAGACTGTGGAAGTGAAGAAGAAGAATCTCGTTTTAATTTCAGATACACTTGCGATTCAGTTTCTGCCAATGTTGCATCTAGCTGTTGTGCAGAGACTGCTTACTGTTCCTGCAGGAAAAGCATGAGGCCATTGCTTGCTCGCAGGAAAACCTTAACCAGACAAACCAGCATCGAAGAAGATTTTGGTGACCTGGGTCCGTCCTTTGTAGAGTCCAGGAGTGAACAGGTCAAGCCCAGTTACGAGAAAAAGTACGAGACTCAGAAATGTAATAGAACAGATAATTTGTCTAATGAAGATGTTCAGGGAGGCTGGAAGACCGACTTAAAAATGGCTGATTCTAGGGCAGCTGGTGCACTTGCAAAGTCATCCCACAGAGATGCAGAAGACTCTCTGGTGTGTGAAATAAATCTTCCTTCTAACATCTGCTTGCCAAATCAGTCTGTTTTCTTTCTCTTCTTTTTTTTAATCTTTTTCTTTTTTTCTGAATTACTTTTTAGAGTCCATCTTTTGGGCCTATCTGCTGCATTTTCCCTTTTTCCCCCCCCATTCATTTTTGTTTATTATTCTGCATTTTGCTTTACAGTCCTCTTTTGTGTCATGCTGAAATCAGTTTAATTTGCTTTACAATGATTTTCCCACAGAACAAATTACAATAATGGCTGCTTTTATTAAAGGACAACTGAATCTAAATTTTAATTAAGGGTTAGCTGAACTATAATTTTCCAAAAGATTGTTTTTCTTTATTTTTATTTTGCCCATCTAAATGTTGCTTTTAAAAAAGCTGTATTTTAGCTGGAAAAATACTTCATCAGTAATTATTATTTTTAATGTTTGTCTTGAGGATTCCATTTCATCATGTTGTTTTTATACATCTCACTCTCAGAATTTTCAGGATATGCTCTTTATCATGAAGCATCTCTGGACAAGAATCAAGCAATTTCTCCCCCAGTGTGACAGTGACCCAGATTTATGGAGTCACAGGTTCATCATACTTCCATTTTCTAGCTTCTCTCTGCACTGCCACTACTTTGCCTTCCTTTTTAGACCATCTCTTCTTGCCTTTGAAGTTGCAGACTGCATCTCTGCATGAGAATGCAGGCAAACAGCTTCTTCCAAAGGGAGAGGCCAGGGCAGATCCGTAACTCTCAAGGATGCCTGTGCGTGATCTTGCCTATTTGCATTTCTGTCCATTAATCTATAGTAGAGTCTCCATGCTTTGATAAATGCATCCATAGGCTTCCCTGCTCCCCAAAAGACCAAAGCACGTGCTTTACTGTCTCAGTCTGCAACAGTCTAGAGTGGAAATCTCAAATCTGATGTGTTTTATTAAGAGTAGAAATCAGCTGCCTGCTTTTCTAGCCCAGCAGTTTATTCTGAAATGATTCTTTACAATTTCTCACATTAAAATTGATGCCCAAGATGTATTAATCTCAATCGCTGCATGATAAATCCTGGCGACCATTAAAATAGGACCATTTAGTTATTAAAATAGCAACATGTTCTGCAAGGTAGTGAACAGAAAGAGACAGCTGTGATGTGAGATGAAGTGTGTCTGCATTCCCTTCTACACGTTCCAATGACCTTTAAAAGGCTTTAACGACAGAAGGCCATTATAGAAAAGCCGTTTTTGCAAAGACAGAAGAATGTACGCTTGTTCACATGCTGCAAACTGGACAAAACCATGTAGCTGAAAACAGAACAGGCTTAACTTTGCAGTGCTGTCCGATCTCCACAGCTCTAATGACTGGTTGTACTCCTCTTCGGGAGATCATAACGTCATCTTAGCAGCAACAACAAAGGCAAAAGAATGTTTCCAAAACAATTTTTTTCTTTTCTTTTTGTTCTGATGTGTGACTGCTGTTTACAAAACTCTGCCATAAGTCAGGGAACCATTTTTTCTTTTGCAGGTTTGTTAGGCAACAGTTACTCTTCAGCTAACCTTTCAGTTAAAAACTAAGTTTAGTTGCCTTTAGAGCTTATGCTTCCAAACGTGATTGACCTGATTAATGTCCAGTCATGTAGCCATAACGATAGCACCCATGTAACTTACCAACCTGTTTTTTCTGTTGTTTTCTAGCTTTTAGGTAATCCATCATCTGCAGGACGGCCTGAAAGGGCGGAGCATGCAGGGCGAAGGTCCTCTCATGGCAGTGCAGTGCCACAAAGGTCTCGACCAATGTTGGTCCCTTCCATTGGTTAGTTGGACGGATTGGTGCCTTTCTGTGCTTTGCAGCCTCAGAGTTGGGAAAGCGGTCCTTAAAACAGAAACAGTGGAAGCTTGTCTTGAACCGCGGTTACTCTTAGTTTCTAAATGGGATGAAATGAAACTAAAAGCATCTCCATCTAAATATGAGCTAAATACGAGTGTACTGGGGTTTCACAGGGGGCTGAATCAGAAACCATTGACATCACTGGGAGTCTTTTCATTGAATTTAGTGAGCATTGGGGCTTTTCTAAGTTTGGTTAAGATAAGATACTGTCGAATCTTACCTAAAAAGAAATGATAATGAAGGTATGCTACTATATGATCAAAAAAACAAATGTAATCACTCACCCATTCAGCCATCCATTCAACCATCCATCTTTCCATTCATCAACCATTATTTTGCATTCACTTTCCATTTTCTTAACTACTTTTTGGAATTCAGCAGGAGAATGGAAGTTGTTAAATATAACAAATCAGTAGACTTGCATATATTTACTATATTTGCTGTTTCTAACAGAGTCATCCCTATTCTGGTTTACTCATGACTTAAAATATATGCTGGTGTATACCAGAAAATCCAAAAAGTAGTGCAGAAAAGATAATGGAATGAAGACACTATGGACAAATACATATCTGTTAAAACTTGTGCTTTACACTGACAAGTAAGGTATATTCACACTGAAAGTCAGGAAACACATGCAAAACAAGTGCAGGAAGTATTCTGTGAACTATTAGCAAAAATTTTTTCCATGGAGGTATAAAATTACCCTGGTCCCTGTCCCTAACCTGGACTTTATTTTGTGAATATTATAGGCATCATCAGGAGGATCAGGAAGCAGTGTCAGGCAATTCTCACCTGACATTTATGCGAGGGAGAGACATCACAAGTGGGGACTATCAGAAGGATAGAGATTGACCATAAAGGAACGCTGTTATTTTTAAGTCTTAAATAATTTTCCCTTTTCATAGGCTCACATTAGAATCGCTGTTCTCTAAACTTAAAGAAAAACCCTCCTAATGGGCGCAATTTTTTGGTACCTGCTGAATAGTAATTGTTATCAATGAAGCTATAGATGAGAAAAAACACACGGCTGTAATGTGTGAAACTTTCTTGTTTCTTGCAATACAGCGTGGCTATTCAGAGGTCTGATTCTGCTCCCATATCTTGGTGTAAACCAGAATTATCTTGACAGATGTCAATGGAATTACACTGGTACAAAAATGGGATGGGGGAGAATTGGCTCCAGGGAGCTTTTGTGCTTCTGTTGACAGGTTTTTGTTAGCTGAACCAAATAGCTTTCAGATGATGGTATCAGGTCTGTTGGAGTTTAATGTCCCTTTTCTTTTTGTCTGAAAGCAGTCTTCCTTTCTCAAGAGTAAAGATTTTTGGTTTATGTTTAGACTACTTAAAACTAGTTATGTATTTAAGTTCTTCTTTCATATTATCTGCTAAAACAATTTTTTCATAAATAGCGGGAGAGTGGGTTAAATCAGATTTGTTTGTTTGAATTAATCCTTTGGGTCTCCTTTTCATTTTGATTTTAAATAAAAAACAAGGGAAATGATTAAATTTATCAGCACTTTCTGTCAACAAAGTTGAAACATGGAAACTACTAAATAGTGGCATTGCTGTTTAGTAGTTCAAGAGCAACA
The DNA here is from genome assembly GCF_003343035.1 of Apteryx rowi. NCBI lineage: Eukaryota > Metazoa > Chordata > Aves > Apterygiformes > Apterygidae > Apteryx > Apteryx rowi. Next base: position 3,863,532 of record NW_020447752.1, on the reverse strand, counting down.
TCTTAGGAATGAGATAAAGAAATTAATTTCTTATAATCAGTCTCTGCTCAAACAGATAACTAAACAGAAAATAAAATATCTGACTTTGTTTCTTTCAGTGGAACTTAAAGAATGAATTAGTGTATTTTGCGCTAAGTACAATCCACAGATGCTCTTTGGGGAAGCTGCATTAGAAATGAATTACAACCTTGTCTTTTGCTGATAACATACAAACTACAGAACAGTACGTTCAGTGTCAAGCAAAAAAAAAATTTTCTGTAAAACTGATGAAAGGCCGTATGTGGCTTAGGTATCAAGAGTCCTAATTCTGGCTAAATAGACTAGTTATTAAAAATGCTGAAAGATATGTATGCATTATTTCTCACTTTCAGCATCATACTGTATCAAATCACTTTGAGGATAACTGAAGCAAATGTAAACACTGGATGAAACTCTGCACAAAAGTTGCTTCCTGAAGCTTGCTGGAAAAAATCTAGATGATGTGAAATGTATCAGCAGGTCAGATAAATAAAGCGAGTTCAAAGTAGGGCATCCAAAAGCATATAGTAGAGCACTGTGTAAACTTCATCCCACTGTTTAAAACTCCTGCTGAGCAGTGAGAAAATTTCCCATGAGTAAGGGCTGCAAGTATGGTTTTAGAAGAAGGAAACTATTATGGTTCTGTCATTATAATATGAAGTTCTGCAAAGGATGAAAGAGAGAATGACATGAAAGGAAAGAAGAAAGTAAGTAAGATTAAGCCAAATTTTAGACTGCTTAAATAAATGACACTCTTACTGACCTCAGCGTATAGCTTAAAAATGTGGTTTCCTAGTTTCCTGATAGCAGCTTGTTCCTCTACATACAGGCCTGCAGTAGTTAACTGAGTTATTCAGCAGCACTAAATGATGGAAAGTTCCTTATGCAGCTCTGTGGGTTAAATTAGTGGGAAAGACCTTCAAAATTGTAATGTTCTTAGGATTCCAGTGATCAAATCTTTCTCTAAAACATTCCGAAATTTAAACTCTTTGAGGCATTTTCTCCATTAATTTATAAATACTTTGGATTAGTATCTTCTTGCAGGTAGGATTTAAGTAAATTAACTAATTTTTGTTTTTAGGTTGTATACTTTAGAAGGTGAAGCACAGTTTACAGTGCTCTTGACCTTGCAGATCTGGCAGGTAGGATTATTTAAACCTCATAATAAAAGATGATTCCTACCTATAGAGTTAACAAACAGTATTTACCCTGTGTGAATTTTAACAAGTACAAAATTAAGATGCTTTGAAAAAGGAGATGTCTATTTCTGTGATTCCCCTGCTGAAGTATTTCTAGAGGCTGAGACAGACATCTGGCAAAGCTTCCGCAGCGTTTAGCCTTCCTACTATATGTGAGTCAGAAAAGAAGGTAGGCAAAGCCTGCCCTCGGGAGCCTCCGCAAAGGAGACTATACAATATGTTTTAATAGATCATTCCCTTTTTCTCCATAGAAATTACAATGGACAGTAACAGTGAAGGCGGTCGGTCTCGGTCAGGTAGTGAGGGAAATATTTCACCTGTAAAAGAAGAAGCTTATTATCGCAGCATTGGTGGACACAAGAAATGGCCTCAGCAGCGTACCATGGCCTCTGAATATAGATACGGTATGCCGAACATTATTCCTCCTTTCTGACAGACACATTTTAGAGCTGCGTGTTAACAAGTGCGGTTTCTGTATGACAACATTGCATGCAATGCAGAATGCAAGGGGAACTAGCTCTTAAGTCTTGTCTGCCTCGCTCTCAGGTAAGTTTTGCCAGCTCAGCTGAGGGGCCGCCAGCCCTTAGTCGTCTGTTCTGAAAGTGCTGTGCAGCCACCTTTCCATCTTCAACCGAATCCAAGCACACTGCATTGCATGAACCTCTGTGAAGCTACGCTGCTAGTAATGCCAGTCAGTATTTACTGTATATACCTGAACACTCATTCATCAAAACGACTGCATTTCCACTTGATTCATGTAGACTGGACAGGGTCAAACAGTAGCTGGTATATCACAACCCAATGTCCTGTAATAGGAAGCAGTGTTACCAAACATTATTCTGATTTACCAGTTGGGCTAACGGTTGATTCACATTGACTACACAAGCCTTTGGCTCTGTCACCTGCTGAAGAAAAAATTATTTTTAGGAATAATTAGACCATAATGACAAACTTGCATTACATGAGTAAGGTAATAATTATACCCACTACTGATAGTATTTGTTGCTTCATCAACATAGAAATCATTACATGATCAACAACTCAGTTTTCATAGCTCATAACACAGTGAATTGATGTGTCTAACACACAACCCATAGAAGCAGCCTAGGCCATACACTGAGCTAGGAAGAGCATTCAGTTTTTCGCAAGGGACCCAGAAAGTTTAGATAAATTGTAATTTAATGTTGGGTTTCAAAGCAAACATATCTGACCAGATCATCAACTTGTGTAAATCAGTGTATATCTAGTGAATTCAGTGCAACTATGGCAGTTTACACCAGCTGGGAATCTGGCTGGAGGCATCCAAAGACTGCAGTTTTACATATACAATTATATCTGTGTGTATATGTATGATACATATATATATATATATACACACCTTCTTGACAGAATAAAGTAACTGGCTAATGAGCTAATCAAGAGATGTTTGCATTCTGTTTAACTGAAGCAAACGTGACTATTCTGAGTCAGGGTTATTACAGTTCAGTGCTTCTAATTGAGATGCACTTGGCTATAATTCATGTTTGCACGTAACTCCCATTAACTGCAGTTGGAGTTGAATGCAGAAATCGATCTTTTTAATTTTTAAAAAATAAAGAAAACACCCCTTAACCTCCCTGTTTTTCATTGCCTGGTGGGCCTGATGAAACATAAATGGCAACCTGACTGTGGGAAGGGGAACACAACAGGGAAGAATCCCATTCCTTGTGTCCCATTGCTTTCTGTCCCATACGTGCCCTTCTCCCACACCTCCGTTCTGTGCTTTGTGCCTGCATAAAGCTTGTTGGCTGGAATTTTTTCCCTACCCTTTTGCTGTTCTGCATTTCCCCTATTCACATTCTTTCTTGCGCTCTGGACCCAAGAGTCAGTAGCTGTTCCCTTAAAGCTGTGCCCCTCTGAAATTTTTTTCCGGTAATTTAAAAATGTCAAATGTTGAATAAAATGCATCTGACATTGAGGCAAAAAGAGGAATGTCATCAAAAATACTAAATCAAATGGTTGGATTATTACCAAAAATGGGAGTCTTTAATTTGTAAGAGATGATTACAGTAGAAATTGTATTAGTATGAAAATGGTATGTAAAAAATTTGAAATAGTTAATGCATTTTCATTGTAGATCACAACATTGTATTCTCAACTTACCATATAAAGATCTTGCAAACTGGATAAGTATTGATTCAGCAAAGAACGTAGCAAAAGTACCTGACTCCCATTGAAGTTAGTGGGACTTGCAGAGTAAGCCAAGATTTTCAAAAGTGGCTTTTCATTTTGAGTGCTTTATTTTGGGGGTCTTCAGTTTCATGTGTCTTGAAAGGGCCTGTTTTTTGGGAAAGTGCTGCTATATGCTCTTTGAAAACAAAACTAAAAGCCGTTGAAAGCTGTCAAACAAAACATTCATTGTTAGCTATTTTGCCTAGATGTTTTACTGAAATACATCCTTAAGCATGTTGTTGAATCACAAACTAAATGCATTTTCCAGGTCACTTGAAATGTCTAAAATATGTATGAGACAAAATGTCCGTTCTCACTTTATATGTCCTAATTGATTTGGTTCCCTGCAGTGGAGTTCACTGCAGTGTCAGTGTTGTGATATTCGTGGATGATCTTTCCTAATGAGCCTATGGTTAAAGACCGTACCTAATCATTCCTCTGGATTTTAACACACTTCATTAGTGTTTGGTGTGGTTTAGGGGCACTGCTATGTTAGCTATTGACTGTTTTTAAACTAAATCATGGGTAGTGTAGTTCCAGCCCTGGGATGAAATGTATCTTCTTGCTTGTCTGGAGAGAAGAGGTTATAACCATGTTTTAAACTTTTGGTGCCTAAAACATGGTGTATCAACACAGCTGGGATGTGCTTTCTTGTGTCCATGAAGAGCAGAAGTAGCTGTGCTGGAAAACAGGTGGAACCAAAGCATGGTTATTTTTACAGCCTACAAGACTCATCATTATGTCACTCTTACATGCTTCATTAGTTTATGGCAATTCTAGTAAACCTAACAAAATTTGCTTTCTTAGCTGAGTTATATTAACACGTGTAAATGTCAGTGTGGTGTAGGACAACACCACATTCAGTGCATGCAGATTGAATGTGCTTTAAAAAAATAGAGCATTAAAAAAAACCCTCAAACTTAATAGGGCATGCATTGAGTTATATTTTCCACTGAAATGCCAAACACTTTTCAAATATGAAGTGGAACAAGTTGAAAAATGAGACCAATTTGTATTACTGAATTGTTCTTTTCTGACTTCACTTTCATAGATGGCTACGGTGGTCGTGACCATCTTTCTCCAGATATTTATGAAGAGTCAGAAACAGATCCTGGCACAGAGGATATTTCTACTCGAATATTTGTTGCTCTCTTTGACTACGATCCATTGACAATGTCCCCAAACCCTGATGCTGCAGAAGAAGAGCTGCCATTTAAAGAAGGACAGATCATTAAGGTGGGATCTAAAAACAAAGGAAACAAAGGACCAGTGTTACAAACAAGGTCCACTTTGTTCCCTGTATAGAAAGCAACTTGTGTGACTAGAGTCCGAGACCTTTTCTTCCTCCAAAGGCTCAGGCTATATATCTCATTGGAGCTAGAACCTAATATCTAGTGCTAATGACTTAAAAATATTTAGGTAATAGGCAAAAATCTCAAAGTTGCCTCAGGTATTTAGAGACAGATTCAATTAGAGATTTAACTGCTAAGTCCAAAATTGTGACTGTGAAGCCATCTCCACATCAATTGCCACAAACCCTATGGAAAATTGCTTCAGAAATGCCATCCCCTTTGCTGCGGAGGTACTGCAGAAGTGCTTAGCTTTGTACCTTCATACATATCCAGAGCTGCTGTAATTTTTTAAAGGCTGAGCACTCTTAGCTAGAGAGTTACGCTCTTAACTCCCTTTAATTATGGTCCAAAAATTAGGTATTTCTCTTCCAGAGTCATCTAAAGGCATTTTCATAGCAGACCTAACACATGGGTCCGGGGACAGCCTCCTCACAATTTGCGGTGGATACCACAACTTTCTGAGGCTTCCCACCAGGGACTCCCTCAGTGTCGCTGGGAGAACCGTTCCCTTTTCTGACTGGTCAGTGTAAAATACACAAGCTGCCCTTAAACAGGGAGCAGAACACAAGTCTGCCCTGTTTCAGGAGACAGATACAGTGTTCGGCTTTGCCAATGCTCTTCCACTGGTCTTGATAATCACACTAAACATGCTGTAACTGCATGTCGCCACCGGAAGAGGTGTCCCGCTCTTGCTCCTGTCTTTAGCCATACCTTCAACCCCGGTTTGTCTCAGATCTTAAGATTGTGCAGCTGCAAGGAGAACTAGTTCAGCTTGCTGACCTGATGATAATTATAACGAAGTTACAGATTTTTCCGTTCAGTCAGCAGCTCTGAGTGTCTCATCCTGCAGCCCTGTATCTAATCCATCTGATGCAAATGGAAATGAAAGTGGGGTAGGGAGAAGGAAGGGCTGCTGGTTGTCCAGGGGTAATTCAGATTTAAGTGTGATCTGAAACTAAATCTGAATAAATAGAATCATTTATAACAATACTAGTTTTCAAGGTAAAATTGCAACATAAGCTATTAAAACACTTTTCCTCCAACTGTATTGATTTAGATCCTAACACAAATGTCGATAACCAAAATCACAGTATTTTAATGTTAAATAATTTGTTAGCTATTTTGCTTATCTTTACATTATATGATATAGATACAAAATTATGCCAGAAGTATGGAAATTGATTTAAAAACTTATTTTTCTTTGCAAAAATGACCATTTCACTTGGGTATTTTAATTATTTCTTCACAGCTAGGTAGGTTTGATACTGAAAAGTCTGTAGAGGTCGCACGTCAGATACTTATTTTTAGTAATGTTTATTTTATATTTAGGACCATGGAAATTACTATATGTCATCTATTGCTTTGCATTTCTCATCAAATTGTTGTGAAGGTTGATTAGTTTGTATTTTCAAAATACTTTTCATACCTTACCCACAAGGTGGGTAAGTGGTAAGTGGATGAAGGGTGGATCTATTGCACCGCAGGCTGCATGGTCTGTCCTGTGCATGCATCATGGTCCCGTGTGCTGCTCTGCGTGAAGCAGTAGTAATGCCAGGGACGTTATGTACCCGTAGTGACTAAACCTGACAAAAGTTCCTGCTTTAGAAAATTGAGGCTATTTGAAGATCAGTTGTAACAAACTCTGATTTGGATGGAAGGGATTGATTTGGGGGGGTTGTTTATTTTTTAAAAGGAAAGGAAGGAAACAATGGTGCTTAAACAAGGAACAATCTAAAATCAGTTATGAGTTTGTCCGTAAGAACACCATTTTTTTGTAGTAAAGTCATAGATCTAGGCCCTTTTATCATTAGCAGCCTTTATGAATTGACTGCATTTTTAGAAGTTAAGACAGAAATTTTGGAATTACCTATTCTCACTGAAGAAAATTCATGCTATTTTTACACATTAATTCATTTTGTCTGAAAAGATAATAGCAGAGCTTAAGTACCTACATATATCAAGTATATTAGATATTATACAGGATTTTTTGCTCGTACCCAAGATACTCTATTCAAAATAGCAAAACTTTAGCTCAGTTTTGCAACTAGTTACTATTAAGCATAGTACCACAAGAAATGCCATATGCATAATTCCATGAACATCAGTGTAAACCATTAAGTGTATTTTTTGCCACGCAAAGGAAGTGAGTGTCTCTCACTTTTATGTACATTTCATTGCTAACAAAAAGTCTAATTTCTGCTTATGTATCTAAAGTCACAATTCAAATTAACAATTCAAAATTTGTAGCATAGATTGGAGTAGTCAAAAACAGATATTATATATTCACATTCAAACTGTAGTTGTCTGTCTATGACTTAGTAACCATTTTTACTGCATTAAAAATCCTAAATGATAAAACTTTGATTGACCAACATTATTATTCTTTGTGTAATAGGTTTATGGGGACAAAGATGCTGATGGATTCTATCGGGGTGAAACCTGTACAAGAATTGGCCTTATCCCATGTAATATGGTCTCTGAGATCCAAGCAGATGATGAAGAGATGATGGATCAGCTTCTGAAACAAGGTTTTCTTCCTTTGAACACACCGGTTGAGAAAATAGGTAAGGGGAAATATATACGCTTCACCTAACTTTTGGGTGCTATTAACTTGGCTGGATCTGCTTTGCCTTTTGTTTTTATTATATGCAGATGCATCTAAATTTTACAGCAATTTACCACATTATGGGATACATTCTGTGTCAGTATCTGGATGACTTTATTCAACAAATATTTAATCTTGGTCCCACCTTTGGCTGTAAATGAGGACTTGTATCTTCACTACTGCACACATTATTTTATTTTTTTATTAAATTTTTTTTTTGTCACCGGAAAGATTTCTAGACACAGAACAAGATCCCTGTGCTTTGGAGTGTGCTGTGCTGAGGTGCTTTGTGATACGCTCACTGCTGAAAAGCATAAAAAGAATCACTTATTTGTTGTTCTTTTTACTCTTCTACATTTTCCTACTTTACCAATAATTTAAAGGGATGGTGGCAAAGGGTTATGTACAATATAATTTGGGATGACACTACATATTAGGAGAATTTGCAGATACTACAATAACAAACCCTTTAAAAAGCAGAGGTTGACCAAGTGTTTCTCTGTTATGAATCAGTAGTGTTAAATCATCAGTTCAGTGCTGTACAGAGATACACGTGCAAGTATCTTAACTTACATTTCCTTCTGAAGATATGTTTTATACAACTATCTCAATATGTTTTAAAGCTTTCAACACAATTCAGAGAGTATAAAGGGCTGGAATTGGTTCAGTCCTGTTTAAAAGTGAACTGTAAAAGTGGTTGCTAAAAAATAAAGAAATCTTCCACAGTTGTTTTCCTAGATTGAATAAAACCTTATAATTTCCAAAATCATATTAGTAAATATGAGGCAAGTTACTTTTTTGTTTTTTGTTTTTAAGATATTGAGATATTTAAAAATTCTCAGTTGTCCATGAAAAGGAGGGGTGATTTAAGTTCTTAAATGCTGTATTTTCAAATTTGTATATTTATTTATTTATGCCATGTAAATACAACAAATACTGCCACCCACGTGCGCCTGTAAATGCCACTGCCCATCTGCTGCTCTAGGTATAGCACATACACCTATATGTACCTTTATAGGCCAAAAACTTGGGATAGGCACATAGGAGGACCTACGGTTGTGCCTGAATAGATGTCTAAAGCGTTATTCCTCCAAGGTAGTTGTTACTATGGGTCTACATCATTTGAAGTCTTTTGGAAATAGATACCTAACCTCCTTTAGGTACGTCTATAAATTCAGCTGGGGGTCTGTTTGGATTAATAAGTGTTTTAATATATTTCTAATTCTAGCCTGAGGTCACATTTGAATACAGAAAATAACTGGCTAAATCAGCTACATCCTTATTTGAAACAAGTTGTGGATACAGAATATCTTTGAAAATGAAACCAGTTACATATATAGCTCCCCATAATTTGGATATTTTGGCTGTTTTAGGGGTCATATGCTGCAAATGTCATTGGCTCTTTTTTATTGTACTCAACTGTCAGTATTTCCTGAAATAGCTGAGAAATCAGAAAGTCTTAATCCTGGACAGAGGGAGAGGCAATTTTTGCTAGAAATGTTGCCCTTCCTTATACTTGTAGGCAATTTTTTTCATTCTTGGATGTTTCTGAGAGCTGTTAGCAACCTACCCCTAGCAGTTCACCTTTAAATATTTTAGCGCTTTAAAAGCATCATTTATTTTCTAATATGAATTAAAATTACTAGTCACATTTTAAAAGAAATAAACCCTCTTACTAATGGATTTGGACAGAATAGTTAGTTTGGCTTAATTTTAAACTAAATACAAATTCAGAACAGCAAACAGATCCATGTGCTCAGACCCTTGCTGTCGCAGAGGCTTCCCACGTGGATCTGTTAGCAGAAGCAGGCTCTAAATTGCCAGTCTGTCATATTGTTACTCACATTTTTAATGTCATATCAGACACTTTAACATGCCGTGTTCATATGACTATATTTTTCTTAATCCTTTGCCCACATTAAATCCTTAAAAACAGGACTTTGAACAGCTTCATATCTTCTCTTCTTTTATTTGTATGCATTCCTTTCCTGAAGTCAACTGTGACCGTTTCAAAGAGAGCACACGCTCTGTACACCGCAGATCCAGAAAGTCTAAAAGAGGTCTGTGCTAAGAAACAATAATGTGATTCAAGCTGTAAAGTAGCTGAAATGACTTGAGCTGTATAGTTTTATTTTTTCATGCCTTTGATCTTTTGCAAACCAGAAGCTGGAGAATATTGTCCCATAGCAATTATATAGGGTCCCTTATCCCTGCGCGATGGGCACTCTCTTGCCCCAGAGAAGTACTTCAAAGTGGAAAGTGCTACTCTGAGACATCTAGGTCTAACCCCGGGTTGGCCAGGCTTTGGGGAAGAGGGGGATTGGGTCCCACGCCTGGTACAGTCCGTGCCTTCGCTGTGGATCTCTCCTTGTGTTCTGTGTAAATCCCTTGCATCGGTAGCTGGGAAAATAACTCACATCCCCCCGCTGCAACAGTAAGTGATCTCCTCTCCTCTGAGTGAGCACTTCGGTGTTCGCTGGCGGGTGACGTGAACGCTGAGTGCATGCCGCACTCGGTGTTTGCTCCTGCGTTAGCCAAGCCTTTAATGCTCGTTGTCCTGCTGGAGCAGTCGCAGGGCTCCTCCTAACCCCGGGTTGCCTTTGTCTCACTTCATTACGCTCATCAGAGCTGCCCTCAGTGCCTGTTTGTGAGCAGTACTAACAAGCATGTTTCTCTTGCTACAGCAATCATCTGCAAGAATCATGCTGATATCATTCAAATTTAAAATGAAGCCCGTCCTGGACTTCTCTGTAAATGTTTAATATTGGTCAATAAGCATTTCATGTGGTTCCTGGGAACTGCAAGTTTTACTCTTTTCCTTCCATTCCCCACAAAGGAAATTTGTAAAATTAAACAATACTTGAAACAGGTTTTTGTAGTCATAGTCTTAAAAATATTGCAGACCACTTACTTACATACCGGGTAACCTCTTTTGTCTTGGGACAGCTGAGAGAATGTCCATGTCTCATTCCAGTCACCTTGCAGAAAGGGGAAGAGTAATCCCATGCACAGAATTCCTAATCAGTTGGAGCTGGAGGGGAGGTAGTAGTCAGTAAATGTGGAAGTTTGACTAAAGTGAAACAAAGCAGAATTCTGAACATTTATCTTTATAAACCCTGGTAACATCTGATTCTTCCAACCAAGAACTGCTGTAAATTTCTGAACATCAGCTGTGCAAATAGTTTAGAGGATTCAGTATCTTAGAATAATGAGGGCAACCCAGCTGTTAAGACGTTATTTATGAAATGCACATGTTGTTTTGAAACCTGTATCTGTGTTCATAGGTTTGGTAATCTGTGGCCACCTACCATTACACTAGAGAAATATTGAATTTGTTACTGCACTGTTGTGAAAATGACATGGGGAAAAACTGCACCTTGTTTTTTCTTTTCAAAATAACTTGGATAGCTTTCCTTCCCTCCCTCTCCTTATGATTGGAACAGAAAGAAACAGACGGAGTGGCAGACAACATTCAGTTTCTACAAGAAGGATGGTGGCGCTATATGATTACGATCCAAGAGAAAGTTCTCCTAATGTTGATGTAGAGGTACTGACATTAACTATTTACTATTTTTCTTAATTTATATACCCATAATTTAGTTAATACATAGTTGGTATTAGAAAGCACTATTATACATTACAGTTGGCATGTAGAAAAATAATAGAAAGTTCATAATTACAAACATTGGTCACGTTTTCAGACAGATGTATATTTAGGAAAGGTTTGTGACCACTGCACAATTAGATTTATGGTTCTTGTTCAAACACATTCAAGGAATATCCTTGTACGATTTATCTGGTGTGGCTCAACGCATTACTTTTAGTCATTTATGGATATATGGTTGTGCAATATATATATGTGTATGTAAAGTAAGTGTATAAGGAAGAAAATTGTAGGGAATGATTATTTCCCAACTATTATTTTCAAATTTCCCTTATATGTTTTGAGTTAAGAGGATGATTATTTTCTAGAAGCATCCCAGCTCACACTGGCAAACTGATAGAGTGAAGCATGCTTTTAAATGCCTGTAACCTACCTTTCATCCAAAAAACAAGCCTCCCTCCCACTCAAAACACAGCGATATAGTACAACAGAACAGCATTTGTAATATATTGTATTTTTTCTTTAACTGATGCATGGAGCTTTCATGACTCTATGTCTTGTCTATAATCCTTTCTCTTAAAAAAAAAAAAAAAAGATACCTTAAACAACTATTGAGCATTAGCTAGATCTTCATTATGGGTTTATCTTCCATTTACATGGATGCAGTCTCCCATCTCTCCATATTTGTCATCAGCAACAACAGAATCAAACAGTGCAGTCACTTTTTACATTGTCTTTGATGTTACATGGTAAGTCCCTCAGTTGCTGATGCAATTTTGGGTGGAAACTAAATGCACTGTGGTAGGAATGTCAGGCTGCACTCAAAGCTCTACGCAAAATACTGCATACCTAGAAGCTTCTTCAGCTATCATTTACTGCATCTTTTAGTTGGTGGGTAGATTAATTTCGACTTTTTTAATGGAGAAGGTGAGTTCTACACCTGCATTTTAGAAATATTTGGGACCTGATACATTAAAAATGGGCCAGAGTTGTATCTTTTTTTCAGTGAACCAAATCTGATTCTAAATTAGAGAGCGTTACAAAATAGTATGGGCAACAAATCAAAAATGTTGCACTGATATGTTGCAAACAAACAACATCACTGTATTTGTTCTTTCTCTTTCCCATGGCCACAAGAAATTAAAAAAAATAAATAAATAAAAACACAGGAGATTAATACTCTGCCCAGTATATGGCCTGCAGGCGAGAGCCCGGAGAGGCCTGTTACAAAGCCTTTACTAAAAATAATCTGGTTTGTCTCCACAATTTGGTTCGTGTTTCAGGAAAAACACGTTCTTGTATCCATTAGTCCTAGTGTTCAGCTCAGTAGAGAGCGAGCTGAACCTTGTCCTCTCCTGTCTTGTTCCCCACAGGACTGTCGTTAAGGGACCTTTGAAGTCGGCTAGTTCATCCCCCTGCTCAACACAGAGCCAGTGTCAGTGTTTGTTGAGGGTGCTCCCGGCTTTGTGCAGATGAGTGCTGAGTGTATCCAAGGATTGGACGTATTCAGCTTGTTTGTCCCAAGAATTCCTGTCCGTATCTAGAACCTAGTGAGAAAGGTTCCTAGATTTAGCAATGTTTAAAAAAAAAAAAAAATTTAGGTGTGTCAGATTTTGCTCTTACAGTTCAGCTCAGTTTCACCAAAATTTTTTCGCCAACGTTAACATTTCTCTAGCACAACATGAGCTGTCGTGTGTTCCTCTTCCTGCAGGCTGAGCTTACGTTCTGCACAGGGGACATTATTACTGTCTTCGGTGAGATTGATGAAGACGGATTTTACTACGTAAGTTGGCTTTTATCTGGTCAGTTTGAACTGCAACAGGCTCAGTTACACCTACCCTTGCTAGCATGAATTATTAAATGACAATCTGGGTGGACATAAGGTTACAATTCCAGCTTGATATTTTGTGGAAATAGCTATGATCCTAATTAAAAAATATATCAACCTATATGGTATACCTGGAAGCACTTTCAAAATGGGATTAGTATCATTTATTTGAAAACAGTCCATTTAGCAAGCCAGGATTAGACTCCAGCCTCACAAGACTCCACAACTGTGCAGATTGTAGCAGAACCCAAAAGACACTCTCAGTTAAAAGAAGAGGAGAGCATTACTGGACTAAAGATGGCTCACTCTTGCCACCTCAACACACGTATTTATGGACTGTTATTCATTCAACTCGGTGCTGCCTCTAGCATTTTACAGGTAATATTGGTCTCACTTGGTTTGGCTGGAACATACATATTTTGATCGCACATGTATCTACATGAACGTGTGAATGACTTCTTCCTAATGGGTAAGATACTTCACTTGGAGAAAAAAACCCTAGATACAGCCTCTCCTTCTGATAAAAGGTTACTTAAAAATAAATAAATTTTAATAGTAATTTTGAGCACTAGGTAACTGATCATACTTCCTTGCCATTCATTTATGAAGAAGAATTTAATCATGACAAATAATACTCCAGCACTGCTTGCTGAGTAGGAACTGTCTCCAGGTTGACAGTAGCTGCCAGTCTGCATCCTGAACTTGGGTCTTCCATTTCCATAGTGTATTAATTAGCCATTTGCTGTTCCATAAAAAACCAGACATAGCTGCCTCTTCCCACTACGTTTTAGAAGTGACTCAAGTTCAGACCTAAAGGAATAATTTGATTGCCTCAGAAATGCTTTTAGGCTGTAATTCCTAGCACCACATATATCTAGCTTATTGCAGGCTTAAGGATCCAAGTCTAGAAACGGTGTGGGATTTCAGCTCTCACTTCTCCATTGCTCATAGAAAAGAACATTGTCGCTCCATTACATACACTAGCTCCTGTGATTTTGCGTAAGCTCATTCATTATATATGGACTGTTTTTGCAAGTTGGCGTAACATTACTAAGGATTCCCACATACAAATCCTCTGGGGATAAGTCTTGATTCATCAGTTCGTAGCTTAGAATTATCTGCACCAAGATAAAAAAGGCTGCCACGTTGTAACCTTAATATAGCAAATTGGATGAGTGATTGAATTGCCAGAGTACTTGAAACACCTTTAAGATACGTATTTTAGGGTCACCTTGAATTATAGACACAAACTGTTCTCATCTTGCCATTTCTTATTTTATTTGATGGATAGCATTCACTGCTCAATTACAGAAACAGGAAAATCTAGCTTGTGTCTGACTCTAGTTTGGATATAGCATGTGATGTAACCTTAGGTGCATACTTCCTCATTGGCTTTGAAAAATATCATGAAAAGTATTTCCTTACCTTCTTGGGAACCTACATTTGATTTAATTATAATATTCACTCAAATGGAAAACTGTTCATCATGTTATAGGGTGAACTTAATGGACAAAAGGGGCTGGTTCCTTCCAACTTTCTTGAAGAAGTGCCTGATGATGTTGAAGTCTATCTATCTGATGCACCCTCACGATACGTTCAAGATACACCGATGCGTACAAAAGCAAAAAGGGTAAGCAACTGAATAAGGAAAACCTTAAATTTTTATTTTTCATTCCATTCTGTCTCATATATAATTTAGATATTACTTTTAACATTTTAAATCCATTTGCCCATTTTAAATTATTTAACTTTCAAATATATAAAACATAGCAGACTAAAGAAAAATGATTTTGCTTAGCCTTTCCCCAGCATGTTGCAAACGCTTGTAAATGAAGAATCTAAATTTAAAATTTAATTGCAGTCATTAGAATATCTCAATTAGAAATTGAGTTTTGCCAGCTTTTCCCTGGTGAAAATAGTTACTTCTTAACGCTTCTAAACTATTCCTACTACATGCAATACATAGGTGAAAACAAGAGTTCTTGTGGATGACAGAGTGGTACAAGCATTCCTTTAAATACAAATTGTGAATGCAACTGACAGTGTTCGTTTATAGCCCTTAAGATTTCCTGTTCCAACTGGCATTAGTTAACTGCCCCCAGACTTCTCTTTTATGAAAGACTAGTCATGTTTAGAGTTTTTCATTTTTGGTTTTGTTTCATCACTGCAATACTTTTATATATTATATATTTTATATATATTTTTATTTCTTTGCTCATCTGCTTGGAAACAGAAGAAGAGTGTTCATTTCACACCTTAATAAGGCAATGTAGCCTTCACGTAAGTGAGCAACTGAAGATACCAATAAAGATATCAATTAAAGCTACCTGACTATCTAATGCAAGTCTTGAAACTTAGCTGCGGGGGAAAAAAAAGAAATATGTCTCCAAAATCACTGGCCACAGAACAACAGGCTGTATGCTTTTACTGTATGTATACAGATCAATTTAGTTTTTTAAGAGACAAATCCTTTAAAAAGGAACTCTTAGAAATTAGTCAATTAGGCCTCACTTTATGAAGGTCAACATTTGGAACATATTTCTTCATGAGCTAAATGTTTCTGTTTACATAGAAAGGAGAGTTCGATGTTTAATTACCCTACAAACAAAAGCTGCATATTGCATTGTTAGCCAACCTGGGATGTACAAAGTCCAAGTACCTATAGAAAGAGAAAAGCACAACACCCCCAACCCTTAAAGAACGTACAAATGAGATGTAAGCTGATAAGTACTGTAGTTTACAAGGGTATAGTTGATTTTGAAACTCATTGAACTCAACTATAGCTACTTAAACTGTCTGCCTTAAAATGCATTTTTCCATGATTGATTATACCCCAGTTTGCCTAACTATCAACAGTTCTGAAAAAACAAATCCCTTCATATGCTGAAATTTAGTAGGATTTCTAGAAAGTACACACATTTGAAATACTAGCAGTTGTTTGGTTTACCAATGCAATAAAAGTCTTGATATGAAACATGCAGCTCACTCAATGAATGCATTAGACTAAATATATGGTATCTTCAGGTGTACGTTGGGGTGCTTTACTAAGTTGTTTTTTTTTTTTTCATTAGAATTAGACCTTGATTTAAAATCAAAGTTGGCTTGAAGCCCCTTGCTTAATTCACTATTGCACAACAAGGCAGTAAATTGCTAATGTTTTAAATGCAAAATAACTGGGGTCCCTAAGGCATGGATTCTACTATGAAAATACCTTAACAGATGATAGTACCATGTTTTGTCAGCAGGGCACTGTAGTTACCATAGGCTTAGTATAAGTAGTTTTAGCCTTTTCATCCAAGTGTTTTTGATAATTAAAAAAGTATAGCTCTGTTTAAAATATTTTAGGAATGCTGTCATTCTAACTATCGTACAAGGCTTCACTTTCACTCGGCAACCTCATAGCTGCAGCATACACATCAAGCAGTCAGGGTCTTTAAGCTTTCTTTGATTGCAATTAAGGTTCATTTTAGCTTTTTTTTCCTTTTCTTTTCTTTTTTATTAAGCCAGTGTGCCATCTTCTCAAATATGTATATAAAGTATGCTAGCTAATTTTAAGGAAAGGGCATTTAAAGGACATTAAAAAAAGGGGGGGGGGGGAAATCAAGTAGCATTTGCAGTAATTCCTGCTGGAAATGGTTTGGCTTCTACAGACTGCTAATATCTGTGGCAATTAACACATTTTAATTTTCTTAAATCCATAGCTACAAGTGTCCCTCTTCATTTTTGTGCTCACTGTCAAGAGTACAGTAATGCAAAACCAGTTTTGTTGGCTTTTGCCGGAACTATGGCCAAACCAGTGTATCCAACTCTGTTTAAAAGTGTAACCAACTTTGGGCTCTACTGGAGTGTGCGTTTTCTACTGCCTGTATTTTTTCTCAAAATTTATATATTATTTTCTATAAATCCCTATGGTATCTTAAGCCACAAAGAAGAAATGAACCAGACTTTGTATTTAAGTGGGTAATGGGACAAGTGATGTTACCAACTTTCTTGATGCTAATAGCTTTTAAGCTTTCAAACATTCAATAAATTATAACAATGTACCTAATAGGTTCCTCCTGAGAATACAGGTACATCAAGGAGAGCACCATCCCCCACAGTTCATCTCCATTCTGGGTCACCTACGTCATCTATGGGTTCTGGTAGTCCCGGGAGAGGCAGGGATATGTCCTCGAAAAAGAAAAAGGGGCTGCTTTCCAAAGGCAAGAAACTGCTGAAAAAGCTTGGTGCAGTGAAATGATTCATGCACTCCTGGACAACCTGTAAAGCTTCCAATCTCTGTATTTCTTTTTAAACATCAAAACTAGGGCTTTCATGACTATGCAGTACAACTTCCCGAACCTTTGCATTTCTAACTCTGACAGCAGTAGAATCATGTGAATTGCATAATCAAACTAGCAAGAAAAAAGGAAGTGGATTTGTTGCTGCTAAAACTCATTGTTGCAAATACAATTTTATTACTTTAAAAAAAAAAAAAAAAAAGTAATTTGGGGGGGAATAAGACCAGAAGGAGAACATGGTTTTATCTGAAGTCACCTCCACACCTGTAACTTCATTGGATATAGCTCAGCATTTAGTTTTCTTTAACTATGAGTAGGGGAAAGAAAACCCTCTTCACTGATGCTCGTTCAAAGAGATCACCCCTACCATACATAATCTTTATCCTAAAGAAAGATGGTCTTGAAACTCCTAGTTTAATCAGCCTTGATGTTTTGCCTTATTAATGCACAATGATTTGTACTGTCTAATAAATATACAGCGTATACTTTGTATGTACTGTGTATTCAACTGTCTTCATCTTCCCTAAAACATGGTAATTTAAGATCAAGTACTATGTTGCTGACTCCATTCAATGTCTGATGTAACTCCTGGGAGTTTGAAAGTGTTGTGCAAAATGCTTATTTTTTTCCTTAAAAAAAAAAACAAAAACAAAAACAAAGCACCCTTGTATGGACTTCTTTTGTCAACATATTCACTAAACTAAAGCCAGATACAGCATAAGTTATTCAGAGAATGCACCCACAGTTTCAATTATACAAACTCCAGTTTTCAAGTTCCTGGTTCAATATTCTAAAACGACCAGAAAATATTTTGCCCCCCCCCCCCCCTTTTTTCCTGTGGAGGTGCAGTCCTAAGTTAAAAGGCATTTTCATATTGTTGATGTCAGATTCACGCTAAAGTGCATGTCTAAACTCAAATGAAAAACTGTTATATATACACAAGCCGTAGCCAATAAAAAGGCTGCAACAGCTGAAAAATCAAATTATCTGCAATATTGGCATCTCTAATAATAGTTAAAAAACCTTACACATCGATGGCAGTTATTGGCTGTGACTATTTTGTAATTCTTGTCCATTTGTAAATTGTTTTTACTGTTTATACATACTTTTCAGACTGCCTTTCTTTTTGTAATTTATGGAAGGTTTATAAATGAATGATCAAAGCTTCCCCATTGTGTCTTCAGATAATAATGTAAATTATTGTAAGATACTGTGTGCTAGATTATAACATTTAATTAAAAAAAAATAACTGGCCTAAATGTGTGGTAAAGTACTGTGTGGGTGTGTGCATGTGTACAATGTTGTGTAATATATTTTATATAAATAAATAATTTGATATTTTGTAGACCGCAGTATGTTTTGTATATCTGCTGTATGAGCTGCTTGCTTTTTGGGCTAACCTCCTCTCTTAAAAAAAAAAAAAAAAAAATTACAAAGAGTAAGATACATCCCACCACAGCTGAAAAAGTGATTTGTTAAGTATACAGTAATGGTGCAGGCAAGATGCTCAAATACTGCACCCAAGTGGAGCAGAAACAGCACGCAGTGTTCATCTTTCGCCTGTCCATAACTACTGTTAGGGGAGCAGCTGCCCTAGCTTCTTCATTGGCCTCAAATAACAAAAGTCAGGTCAGAATGAATACCAGTGACAGGTATAAACAAATTACATATAGCTAGGAAGAAATAAAGAGATAGTAAGTACTGAACAGGGAAAGTTACTGGCATGTGACATTCAGTAAGACTAAAATATTTAGGGAAAAAACACAGGAAAAAAACCCAAACCACTATACTGGTCATTACAAATTTCATGGGCAAGAAAGAGGTTGGTGCAGTTCTCTAAAGCTCAGAAAGGAGCTTTTCAGAGGCAAAGAATAGCCACAGAAGTTACTCCAGCCTATGTCACACAGTATGTCCGGAGGCTAATCTTAAAAGTTTGTATAAAAATACATCTAACAGGATCAGACAAGCAAATACCACAGCAGCAACAACTTTATTTAAATCTCTCAAAGGAAAAGAACAAGTTTCACAACAGTTAGTTAAAAAAAAAAAAACAAAAAACACCACAGCACTAATTCAAGTACCTCCCCCTCCATATGCACTACTTTGGCCACCTCATAATACAAAAAATAAATAAATAAATAAAATAAAACTGAAATAGTCTTCCACAAACACAACTGCAGGGGTTTTTGCTTTAGAAATTAAGCTAGTCCTGCTTAATAGTTACCTATGAAAATCTTAGAAGCATGCAAAGTGTTGCATGGAATTACATTCCAGCTAATGCCAATGCAATTCCAATTTTTTGGAACTGCATAACAGAAAAAAAACCATGAATAGTACAACTATCTAGGATGCTCTTTTTTGCAAGCCAGTGCTGATGTAGGCACTGATGTTCTTTGACAGAAATTAATTGATGCTTGTTAAATGAAAAATAAACTGTGTCAACCAAGATCATTTTGTTCCAGTTAGGCATTTGAGTCATCTAAAACAATGATTTACTTACTTATGCTATGATATTAATATGATTTCTGTACTAAGAAGAAGCTTGTTAATAGCCCCTGCTAAGAAATTAACACCCACATAACAGCATTCATGCTTGGTCAAAATCACCACTTTTAGGAGAAAGGAACCTGTAGTTTCAGATAATCGAGGTGCTCCTGTATCTGTGATAGATACAGAAATAATTTTGCCTGACTTTTCATGAAACTTTGGTATACCTAGAATTTTTCACTTAGTTTATGCCAGTCTGTAAAATCCATTCCCTCTATTGCTAGGAAGAGAAGTGAGTACAAGACAGTTGTTCATTTTCCTGCAATTCACTTGCAAGGGTAAGCATTAAAAATTCTTCCATAGGTTTTGCAGCAATATGCAATCTTAAAACAGAGCCTTAATGACTAAGAATAGCTGACAGCCTCCCTCTCTTGAGGAGGCAGTCGATATGAAATAGTTCAGGAGACAAAATTTTGCCCACCTTTTAACAGCCAAGAAAACAAAGGACAGTTAAGTGCATTTTGAAAATGAAAAGTTAAATGTGAGAACTGGAGAAGCTTGGATTTTGGTCAACATAACTAAATACCCTGTATGGTAAAAAAATTTATTATGCATGGGACTTCCCCCCAAAAAACAAGAATACAACCAAGAATAAATGATATTTTGTGAAGAATCCAAGGGAAAAAAAAACAGTACACTTTTTATAGCAAGCAGAGTCCTATTCAAAATGCAGACCTGCTGTCTCAAGTCTTTTTTCCCCTACAATGAAAATAAAGTTCCACAGCTGTGCATTTACATTACCCTACATATGCAACTAGCTTTAAAAAACAACAACAAAAAACCCCCCTGATAATTATACATTCTATTGTGCACTATTTTTTGCAGCTGACATTTCAACTTCAAAGATAGTACAGTCTGTCTGAAAGCGACAAGTTTGGTTCTCTGTGAATACTCTGACCTACAAGGAAAGCCAGTTTATGGGCATACTGGCAAGGAGCAGGTACTCGGATAACACCCTACAGAAGAGAAGGAGAAAAAACAACAAAAAAAGAAGGAATTATTTTCAATTAATTTAACAAAGCATAAAGCATGCATTTGCTATAACAAAGTGAGTCTTGAAATTCAGAAGTCTGGGTATGTGTGAAGCTTATATTCCCTGTAACCTGTGCAGATTTGTTAAACATTACATATACTGAATGCATTAAAAGATGTGTTTTATAAAAACACAGATGTAAACAGGTTCTCTCCTCCATCATCCTCTCCTCCCCCCTGCCCCCACAAAAAAGAAAAAAGAAAAAACCACCTGCCATGCAGGTTTACATTCAATGCTCTATCATACCGGGGGTGGGGCACAGGGAAGTCAAGCGAGGTGTTTATGATTACCAAACTGACAAATCTAAAGCACATTTCAGGCATGAGCTGATTGTGTGCTGGTCTTAGTATGCAAAAGGAGAGGTCTTGAGGGAAATGGAGATGCAGTTCCATCTCCACTCCACACCCAGAAGGAAGTATTTCTGCAGGTAAGAAACAATCGTTTCAGTTTTGACATAAAATTTGGGGACAATGCTCAAGACAGCCACTATTCTGTAGTGAGACTAACAGTTACTTTAAATCTTCAAACGTCAGAGAGATGAGACAATTTTAGCATGACTAGTCCTCAGACCACCACTCTAGGTCAAGAGTCATAACTGCAAGCTTTCTGCATCTGCGTGGGTGTTCTAAGGTTACCTTCTTCCACCTTCCTCTTTGCACACCTTATAAGTCTTAACTGTTGTTACTGCACAGAGACGCTCAATCTTAGAAGAAAAATACTATCCTTTTCCAGAGAAAATACTTACCGACCAGTTATAGTACATGTGGCAAAGTTTGTAGGTTAAACGTTGTACATGATCTGGTTTCAGTCCACTACTGTCATAAACTACATTATAATGAGTGGGTGCAACACTACCACTTTTCACTGCCTGGCTCACAATAAAGAAATCATACCTGTAATAGAAGAAACAAAACCACCAAAAGTTTGGTATGGAAAGGGCTGGTTTTGTTAGACATATACAAATCCCCCCAAATTTGTCCT
This sequence comes from Apteryx rowi, assembly GCF_003343035.1. Lineage (NCBI taxonomy): Eukaryota > Metazoa > Chordata > Aves > Apterygiformes > Apterygidae > Apteryx > Apteryx rowi. The sequence goes on along the minus strand of NW_020447752.1, from coordinate 3,841,874 downwards.
ACTTATTTCCCTAAAGCCTCTTTAATGCACAGTCAGTAAATCCCAGAAGTATGCCTATGCTCTGGCTGCAAAATAATGCAGTTTCCTCTTTTTTGAAAGGACAGGGTATCTGGAAGAATATAAATCCTATTATATGCCATGGGTTTTCAGGGCATGCAGGTCCTAGCCCTTCATCATATAGCTTTCCTCCTGATAAGCTAAGTGTATATGCAGGTTAGTTATAAATCTTATTTACTACATCACCCTAAGCCATCTTTGGATGTCTGTGAAACTACAGTCACAAAACTTGGAACACCTGCAGGAAGTGAGGTGGGATAATACAAGAAAAAAAGGCAAAAAAACTAATCAGAATTATGTACTACCACAGAAGACTGGGTTCTGTTCTACAAGCTCCAGAGTCCCCTGGCCAAAGTCAAACCTTTCAGAGTGTATTGAATATGTTTTTCTTCCCCATTTCCCAGGTGCCTGACCAGAGAGATCTTTGGAGTGTGACTTACAAAAATGATCACTATCAACAGCCAGCAAGTGAAGTCAATGAGATGTGTGCGTATGTTTTACATACACACCAATGCACTGTGTAATTCTGAGTCTTCTTAAAGTAAGGTCCCAGCCATCAACCAAAGTTCCACCACTTGCTCAAAAATTGCACCCTTACCAAGTAACAAAATTTGAAGTGTAATGTCCATACTACAGCCAGACAGAATTTAATTTCAGTTAGGGCAGTTGGGCAATCCTATCAGTAGTCACCGATTCAGTACTAAACCAAAAAATAATACACCATCACCAAAAAGCCCCTCCCCCACAAACTTAATAAAAGCATATACAATACTATAATGTATACAAACATACATATCAAAAACCATGAAATACTGCACAGTAGATGCATAAAATTTAAGCATCTCCATTTCTTTCATCTACGCATTCACTAGGATTTCTTTTCAAAATGGCAGAAGTGTGGAAAGTATTCTTCTACTTCCAGCAGTCAATTTAACATTGGATACATTCCCTTTATTATGGGATGCCAGCCAACAGAAGTATTACTTCTATACAAACTTACCATTCTGGTCTGGTAACTTCTACATCAACAACAGTACCAGGGGGTGGATTTTGAGGTCTTCCACCAGACTGTGCAAAGAATCTGGTATTTACTCGTTTCTTCACAACTATCACACTAAGTCTTGGACTAAATTGGAAAAAAAAAAAACAAAAAAAAACCTGCCCTGAAAAACTGCACCAAGAGTATTTCAGGAGCAGATTCTCTAGGGCTTCAACTTGAAAGCAACTTTAGAGTTCTCCAGTGCATTAATTTCACAGATGAAGTCCCTACTGATTTATTACTTTAGATTAAGTAGGACATTGCACAAAGCCGCAAAAGTGATCTTCTAAATACAAATCTGATTCTGCTATCTTTCTACCCCATCTTTTACATATAGCCAACACTACTGTGCTTTAACAGTATTTTTGGTAAAAAGCAAGCCATAGACAGAAGCTGAACAGAAGCACTTCAATTCCTACCAGCTGTAACTTGTTTTGTGATCTCCTTGCCTGCTGTGTCAACAAATAATCTGCTCTGAATAATGAAATTAAGAAACAAAGTCAAAGAATCACTGCAATCAATAACAGTTTTAAAGCAGAATGGTGAGAAGTGACTGAGCAGAATGTAAGTGACTAGACAACAGATAGTCCTTCTAGAAGTGGAAAGAAAAAATTAACCTAGCACACACATGTAATCACAGTCAGGTTATGATCAGTCAGTTGAAAAAAAAAAGGTCTTAATTATCACATGCATCAAGAATGGCCTAAAGTGTGTCCACATACATACATATGTATGGCATACACAAATGATAGGCATACTAATTTTTTTAATATTATATTACAAGTTATTATATTACAATTACAAGTTATTATATTACAAGTTAGATATGTCAAATCATGTAGACAACTCAGCAGAAAAGCAGTTATTTGCACTCAAGTATATATAAATAAGGATGAAAAGATGACACAATCTTCCTCCATGGTACCTCCATTGGTAGTCTAGCATAGTTTTTTTTTGTGGTATAGAAAAAAGGGGGTTGGTGGAAACATACTTACTTGTAGTCTTTACCAACAGACTTCAAGCAATCCAGAAGTTGAGGCACCTCATAATTAACCAAGGTTTTTAGCTGCCCATCTCCTACACCATCACGATACACCATAACACGAGAGGGCAAATACTTATTCCACTTGAACCAGTCTCTTAGAGCAGCTTAAAAAATAAATAAGAAAAACTCAGTTATCTATAATTAAAATTCATTCCAAAACTAAAATTTCAAATTGATTTACTGGAAAAATTGATTACTGGAAAAACAGCAATAAGCTTTGAAACCTGGGACCTCACTCTTTCAGCTACCTGAAACAGATATGCATCATGACGCACAGAAGTAAACTAAGAAAAGAATTCTGATTTACCTGTGTACCAGCACAGAAAGAACCTGAAGAGGTTAGCTAGTCCAGTGGTCTGTTTGACAGCAAGTAGCTGTCATTCCTCTCAACTGTTATCTAACATTTCCTCCCAGCCCTTCAACAATGTGGACCTCGAGCCTTCCTAGACAATCCATTTTGGTGTCATTTTTTTCCCTAATACCTAGCCAAAACTTACTTAAGCCTGCTAGTTCTCACCACCCAGTCAGGTATTACCATTGCTTTTGCAATAGCTTTGTTGACTTGAAAGTGTATCCTTCGCCATGATCATCTGTTCAGTCTAGTGATCCCATGTTCATTGAGATCATGCTTTCCAAACCTCTGAGTATTGTCTCCTTTGGACTCTGCCACGAACTCTCATCTTTCCTGAAATACTGGAGCATGCAGTACTTTAGCTGAGGCTTTAGCAATGCCAAGCAGAATAGAACATTTACTTCACACACCTTCCATCTTACATGCCTATTTATACATTCTAGTATGAATCTGCCCTTTAGAACATGTTACTGCAGAAGTTGGTGTAATTCAACAAGTGATCTTTTGCAAACAGATTAATCATATACTAAAATCTCAAAGTCATATTCTCTATTCTTATTCAGTTCTCAGCTCTTAAGATAGTTCTAAACTGAAATCAGTCATCCAAAAAAATCTCACCTAAAATGGCTCACTTCACTGAACATATGAGGATCTCATTCTTACATACATTACAGGATTATATTAGAAGTACTAGTATACGTTCGATTACATAATTAGAACCATTTATCTACAGAATTCAGCAAACAAGATATCAGACTGAAGGAACACATTTCTGAGGGAAGAAGTTAAATGGAAAAGACTTCTGAATCTGCATTGCCAAAGTCTGTTCAGAGATAATATACACAATAACCATGATGAGAAACAAGAAGCAATCTCAGGGTTATATAACTGTGCACAAGTATACTATCCTAACAAATCCATACTCAATGAAAGCATCATTCCTTCCTTCCATACTCTAAAAACTTCAGGGCTGCTTATTTGTAAGCTTAAAACAAATCCCTTTCACAGATCAAAACCCACCACATCTATTTTACAATTGTTGCCTCCACCTGTTCTGCAGGATAGGTTTCTTCAAGACTGATGCAAATCAGAAGAAAACTTGTTCACTTTAAAGTAAAATTAATTCTGATCTCCTTTAAATCAGTCTCCTCCAAAATATTCTTTGAGGTGCACTGATATTGATACTACTTAACTATGGCTAAGAAACAAGGGAATCAATGACAGAATCTATGCAAAATGCTATTAACTGTCAGCAACATTTATAACTGTATTTTTAATCTGTTTTTATCTAAGTGCAAGTTGGCAATCTTTCCCCTCAAGTCAGCAGAGGTGTGTTTTGAAAAAGCAAAGCTATCATTCCTTAAATCTGACTCAGCAAGAGTAGCAAGCCTTCCCTTACTTTGCAAGCAGGCTTTGAGTCCATCCACAAGTTCTTGCCCATGATCCTGAAGAACACAGCGTGAAAACCACCTGCGAAGATGAAAATACAAGATGACCTTCAAAGCACTTCCTAGGTCTACTTCAATAAAGAGTTGTTTTGAAAATGGCTATGACCGCTTAGTCTTTAGGGCTACCGAGGGACAAGGCACGCAAGCAAGAGTTAGTATACTGTATGAGAATACTGCCCCTGCAAAGCTCCTGTGGCAGGCAAGTGCCTTAGCATCACATGAAATTCTTAATCCAAAAAGCTTTCGAATAAGTCAACACAAAAGAGAGAAGAGTCTGTCACCCTAGTGTTCACTATTTATCCCAACCCTTGCCCCACCATTTGCCACCTCCTACAAGCACTCTAGAAGAAAAGGCTGTCCATACGGGACAGAGCACAAGGAAGAATTCACAAGTGAAGTCTGTTCTTATTTTAATACATAGTTCTCATTAACAGTAAAAACAATTAACAATACAGTTAAAGCAATTCAGACACTTTTATATCATGACCCATCACAAAAAAGTTTATCTTCAGTTAAGGGAATGTTAAAGAGACTTATTTTTTTCTTTGGTACTAGAATCTTACCGGGTCATTGCTTGATTCAGGCTAGCAACAAATCCTGCAATTGACCGCTTCCCAGATACAGTATCATGGTAACAATCAATTCCCACAACCATTAGCTGTTTCAGCTTAAAAGGAATCAACACAGAACATGTATTAGTAAGCGCAGACATGCCAAAAGTACCTGTCACCTCCATCCTACAGTGTAACAGATCATGATATATGCTCTATGGTTTCAGGACACTTAAGTTTAAGTCATGGGCATTGAATTCTTAGAATTCTACAACTCTTATCTCACATTTAACTTCACACCTCTTCTTACATACACACACACAAGAAAAAAAAGTAGAAAAAGAATACTAGATAAAGGGTAGTAAATTTTTTTTTAATATATATTTTTATATATATATATTTTTTTACTTACTGGGATCTCAACACTCCAAAGCTCTCCACCCATCTTACAGTTCATTTGTAAGGCAATTTTTGTTGCTATGGACATAATACTCTGAGGCTTGTTTAAAGTGCGAGCAATCACACATTGACTTGGAATGGGACAATCTGTACATAAGTATTTCTTGATAGCATCGTACTTATCCTTTCGAGAACTAGACAAAAGACAAACTACCTTTAAAGGAAAAAAAAAAATTGTTAAGAAGCTAGTCTCAGATTTACATTACAGTTGTAGTTCTTTCAAGAACATTTCCTGTACACAAGAGAAAAATTGAAGAGTTCACAATGAAAGGAATTTTTGGAAAGTTTTAGTGTCTATACTTCAGGACCAAGTATGAAGGTTCTTTTCCAGAGAAGTGTTCTAGATAGTCTGAGGTTTGAACAGGAGTATGAGAGCAGGCATGTAGGAAACAGTAGATGCTCAGGAGCCATGAGTTTTATTTCTGAGAACGTATCCATTAGTATTATCAAGATACAAATTATAGAGATTAACATGCTTTGAAATTAGGGATTCAAATACATACTATGTTTGTGTCGGAGGTAACATTTTGTTGCAAAACCCTTAAATAAGCTTCTGTTCTATCATCTACTTCAATCCTGAAAAGGAAGAGCAAAAACCATGAATACTTACAGAAAAAATAATTGGCAGTTATTGAAACTTTAACAAAAGCATAAATACGTATTATGCATCAGTACTGTATAAAGTGTCACATTTATACCTGTTAACAAAACAAACATACAATATTCACACTTCTTGAACATTCAGAGGAATTGCCTCCAATTTAGGCTTCCAACAGCAACTAAAGCCAAAGTTAAAAACAAGCACAAGCAGTCAAAGTCAAAGAATATATTTGTAAAGAGAACAAATCAGGGTATGTCCAAAGTCAGCATGAACATTTATGTTCCCCCTTATATTAGACATAGCTCTATCTGAGAAGGTTTTGCTCAATAACTAGATGTCTAATACTGTTAGACTTTGGCAAGCCTAACCCCCAGCAAAAGCTTCCACAGATAGAAGTGTGACTAAAACTCTGTCACTTGAGACATCTGAAGAATCTGCATACCAAAAGCAACTTTATTAAAACATTACAGAAACAGGTAGCATGGAATTCCATACTATCTCTTCATTTAACAACCTAAGCATGCTAACAGAAATACTTTAGTAAGTGTAAAAGTATTTCCCAGCAGATGCCTCAAAAACTTACATGATTGCCTTGTTCATTCTAATTCCCATGGATGGTGTGACTTTAAACAGATTTTGAAGTAATGCATTAGCAACATCATAGTTGCGCCGTGTGTATATTAATAACCAGTTGTCCAGAGGCTTTGCGTTGATTAAGGGAGCTCCCCTAGTTTCCTTCGACCAGTCAGCAAAATGAGGATTGTAGTCAAACTGTAAATGAGCATTGGGGTGAGGGGGAAGGAAATAAAGAAAATCAACATCCTACCAGACAAGCTATACTAAAGCTACTTCCTTATACACATCAAGGATAGGCTCTAACTCCCTGCCTAGAAAAATCTGATACGATTTTAATCTGTTCAATTTATGCTACTGTCACTGACCAATTTAAAATAAGTTTTATCTAATCCTTTCAAGCCATCCTGTTTAAACACTTCATTTGAAATTATGTGAAGATGCTTCTGATTTTTACCCCACATAAGTTGTTACTATTTGCTGCACAGATTTTGGCCAGATACAGCTGTAAGAGACATAGCTGATTCTGTACGGACATATTTTCCTCCCTAGATCTGATTTTTCACATTTTTTTTATAAAGTAACTGCTTCTTAAGAAACAGTAAAGTATTATACAGAAGTCAGATCTTTTCAAGAATTAGAATTAAAAAAAAAAAAGCTTTAGCAAGTACACAGATATACAGATTAAGATGCTGTGAAATGACCTTTTCCATCTAGCATCCACTGACAAACAAAGTTCCTCCAACTGAGCCTCTTATGCAGGTTTTGTTAATTAACAGCATGAGCATCAATTATATTAGTTGTAAACTAGCATGCATGTGGGTTGGCTGATTTCAGTTTGGTGAAAAGTTTTGTCAAAAATTGACAACTAACTAGTAACAGGTTTGAACACAGTAAATCTGAAATTCAAATCATAGAGATACAATTAACAGTTAAGCACAGGAACGCTGTTATTGGATGCTGACATGCTGTTTCCTGAAGAACTTCCAGGATAGGCAGAGCATGACATGATTGAGTTAAAAATTAATTCCATTGTAGATTTGCAACAGACTGACACAGCATCAGGGCACAGACTACTATAGAGCAGATCTGTAGTATTTTATGGCAACCAATTTCCTATTTCATTGAAAGCTCAGTTATTCATGCTGAAGACTTAACCCAGCTTTGAGTGAATAGATTCTGCATGATTAGTGAATAGATTCTGTCCACCGAAATCAAATAATTAATAGCTTTTCATTTGAAAGCTTTAGCATTTTAAATAAACAGAAACTAGTTAGAAACATCTCTATTCTCCTAGTTTGTATATCTTAAACCACTTTGTATAGACAGACGGGACTGTTTTGAAAGGAAGACATTACCGTAATGCAAATCAGAAAAATCTTCAGACTTTTTTTTTTTTTTTTTTTTTTTAAACAGGGCTTACAAACAATTTGAGAAGCTCAGAAATGTCCTGTTTGGACAATAAATGACTTGTTTATAATGATTTCACACATAATCCCCTTTTTAAAAAAAAATAAATCAGCAAGTAGCATTTAATCCTTTAACAATCTGTTTCATTGGTAAAGAGGTCTAAAAGATTTTAAGTTGTTTATTTACCACTCTTCCTGCTTGATGGATCTTTTCTGCTTGAACAACTCTTCCCGTAAAGGATAGTAAGTTAGAATCAAAGCTTAAACCCCAGTCTCGAAGTTCCCTCTGAACACTGTCATCTCTATTTAAAGACAAGATTTAAATTAAAACATAAAAAATGTGTCTGGCTGAGATCCATTTTATATATATATTATTTATTTATTAAGGCCAATAGGTTTTCCAAAGTTTTGTTGCAATAGAAATTTCTCACACAAATCTTTCATGCTAAAGACGCACAGAATATCAAGGTAGCATACTTCTGTAGGTAGTCAATAAGTCTTCCAACTTCACGTTGCCTTTGCTCAGGTGTCAGTCGTGTATGAACAGACAAGTCCTTCATCATATTAAAATCATTACGCATCTTCTCGGTTAACCCTGCATATTAAGGAAAATGAATTTCTGGATTTTTCTACTTGACACTAAAGAGCAAGAAGTGCAGCTCAATGTTTATAATCGCAAAGCACAACAAGGCAGTGCTGAGAGGACAGGTATTGCAAGTGCAAAGTGAACATCTCACATATGAAAATATGTATTTATGTATTAGCATTTTATAAAATTTTCTATAAAATATTTCTATTTTCTGTATGGTAAATTTCTCTTTTCAACAGAAGTTCTATCACCAAAAAGTCTACAAGTTACCAGTGGGCCAATGTTCAACACCATATGTGAAGGCTATATAACAGCAGAAATCCCTCAACTTTACAGCCTCATTTAAACATCTAAGCTTTTCCTTTCAAAACATGTTTCTAAACTCACATTTATACAAGCAAACTATTTCTACTTAATCTGTCAAAAGGTTACTGTCAAACTACCAGTTCTGGTAGGAGATACAGTTTGATAGACGCTTAGAAACCCCTGCTACAGTACCTGTTAGGTAGCACAGCTCTGGAATTAGTACAGCAGGTCCTGGCATGAGGCTTCCTCTCCTCCTTCTAGGCTGACTGACCAAGAGAGGCTGGTTCAAGTCAGTAATTTCTTGATTATATTGCTGTATTAGAAATATGTGTTAGTTTACTCATAACACACACTTTTCTTAGTAATAATGCTCACTTTAGAAACTGAATGGTTTTCCTAGGGGGAAAAAAACCCTGCCCAACAGTATGTCTAACTTAAGGGGAACTGGTTCTGCCAGAAAATGCCAAATGAGGCATTATCCTCACTATCCTCTCTACTTATGATATCAAGTTACTGAGTTGCAGGATAAAATAGAAACAATCCTCCTGCTTTGCTCGAGTCAGCACCACCCAAAGCATCTAATTCAAATCAGGATGATCATTTATGGGCAAGGTTCCTGCCCTACAGGGGGATTTAACTCAAGACATCACAAGAATCAAACAAGATTCCAAGTAGATCTCTGAAATTCTCCCCTTCTTCAACCTCTCTTGCACTTGGCAAGATTGCTTTAACAGACCCTAATTTGATTTAGAAGGAAGAAACATGACACAAACTGAGAGTCATTACTCTCAGTAATGTTACAAACATTACTTCCTACTTTACCTCTTTTCCAGTCTTAAGTGATTGGTGACACACTAATGAGAACTACACCTTAAGATACATGCAAAAGGTAGCATTTTAAAAAACAAACAAACAAAAACTAGATCACAACAAATGACAAATGCCAGAGAAAAATTATCAGTTATAAACCCCATCCTGCACTGGAATGGACAATATAATTTTTGGTTCTATTTTATTAAATCAATAAAGAACAGCCTGATATTTTGTTCTGGAAGGCGGTCTGGGGGGTGGGGAACTTTTTGCCCTATTTATCCTTAGGAAAAAAAAATTATTCCCTGGAAAAGGCTCAGTGAATCCCATGCTATTTCTAGTATGTATTCTCCAACTACCTCAGTAAACAGTATTATTCAGGACAAGCCAATGCCATAAAAATGTACATTTTAGGTGACCACTTATACTCCCTCACCCTTTCAACAGAAACAGGAGAAGGGGACACAACTGCCCCATCCTGTTTTACAGAAGGAGCTGATGCGTAGAAAAACACTAATTTCTGCAGTAGGACTCAGCTGCAGAGAAGGTTAAGCTATGAAAGATATACATAAACTGCATCTCAAAGAATTAGAATTATCAAACAGTAATTTCTCTTAACATGACTGTCCATTTATTCTACCTCCAGTAATCAAACTGTAATAGTCAGCTGAAAAGGGACAGTCCAGCCTATCGTAAGTGCAATCTTGCAATCTGAGCACTATGAAATAACACAAGTGGAATGCATGCCATCTAGGGTAGTTACTTCTTTCAGATTCTATAATATCCATTAAAGATAGCATTCTACTAAAGATGACTATTAATTACTAATCCATACATTATAACTAGTCCTCTACTGACGCTCTGAAGTTTCAAGTTTAAGCAGAATGCACAAACTCCGTACCATCTTATAGTAGTCTATGTAGCTGATTTCAGAGCCATCTGCTTTTGTAAAGGTACACTTTGGATTGGCATCCCAGTCAATGTCATCAACTCTGTATGTTTTATTATTGTACCTGAATAAAACATTTCATGAGTTTTTAAAAAATCTTAAGTCAAATATAAATGAAATAGAACTGTGAGAAGAGAGTTAATTGCAGTACTCATGTAAGCTGAAACTTTGTTTCCATCAGCAGTAACTTCAAGTTATCCATTATAACAGATACAATTTAGCTTTTAGTAGAATTGAGTAAAAAACAGGAACAATCCAATAAGCATTTCCTGCTTTTTGCAAATGCTGTCACCTTGATCAGTTTGTTAAGCTGACAACGATGCTAATTTCATGCTTTCTGATACTTCATTGTCTACCTCAGAACATGAAAAAACCCAGAAAAATAAAGAAGTCTGAGAAGACAAGAATCCTAAGAGACTCTTTATCTTACATAATACCAACTCTACTTGTAGACTGCTAAAAGATTCTTTTAAATCATTAAGAACTAAAGGGGAAGAGGGAAAACTTATATTACTAAGATTTCGATGAATGTTTTAAAAAGTGTAAAATACATAGGTATGAGCTATAACACCAAATCTTCTAGAATTTATCTTTCTCTGTCAGAAAGTCATAATTGGTTCTCAGAGATGCTAAGTCCCTGGTTTGTATACCAAGTAATGGCACTAACACCATTGCCAAGTAGTTTTTTTTTTTTTTTTTTATGTTCATCATCAGTCAGCGAACAGGTTCATTATTTAAGCAGCAACTTAAAAACATATAAGGGGGGAGAGGGGTTTGAGTCACAGATGAAAATAAACTAATCAGGCTAACAAGAACCATAATTAAAGCAAATTAAACAATGATGCCCTCTTGGCTTTCACAAGTCACCTTAACTAAATGAAGTGCAACTGGCTCATATAAAGCAAATTTAGTTAAGTTTTAAGGTTGTATTTGCTAAGATATATTGCCAAGCAAAAAGAGACTGCAACATGCAAAAGCCAGAGATAATAGCTTTTCAAGCCATATAGCCACAATAAATACATCATTTAGTCTGATCTCAGGCATGCAAGCATCAAGTAGCATTAGCCAAGTCAGAATACTACACCAGGACAGATTTATCTGGCTTTCAATTATTTCTGGTACACACTGGTATCCCATCTGACTATGCCATATACTCTGTTGTAACAACCTACACCAATTGACGCTTAACACATATTAGGGGAAAAAAAAAGTTTAAACATCTTACTTTGTAAGAACAATTAGACCTATCAGTTCTTTAGTGCAGACATCTCTAAATCTTTGTTCTTCGACCTGGTTATAGAGATTGTACATAAAATCCAACACTGTTTCACTACGAAGAACTTTATGGCTCACATCTGTACATAACATAATGCTTTTTTCATACTGGAGAATAGAAGTTGTGAAGCCTGGCCAAACCATCAACCTGTCAAAAGAGAACATACAGAACCTTAGCATGCTTTAAAACATCTCTGTTTTCTCCCTTATTTCCGTCTACTTCCCTAGATACTGAAAAGCAGTCAAAACACAAAGAAACCATTATCTAAATATAAGCAAGATCCCAAAAGGCCAGAAAACATTTTTTAATCAACTTAAGATAAAAGATTAATTTAATGATGTAGCAATATAACTGAACTAAGGATGCTGCAAAACCTAAGAAATTCATTTCATGCTATTAGTCTTAAATATCTTAAGTAAAAAGTGTTTGGGTATTCAAGACATTTCAAAGAGTCAAAGGCCAACAGTTTATCTAGAGGAACACTGCCCAATTTCTTCCACCAACCAGATTACATAGGCTAGTCTAATGGAAGAGCGTGCACCACAATCGTATGACTGGGCCCCAGTCAAACTGGAGCTTACCAACATGTAAAACAGGCCTAGGGCCAGCCAGAAGCATCAGTCACACTCTGGGGCAGCCAAGGGGGTGGGGTGGGGTATGACAGCTACCAATAAGCTAGTTCCAAAACTACCCATCCAGTGGGATGCAACCAGCTATGAATTTCCTTGGCAGACTAAATGGCCTTCAGAATGAAGGCTGGACACTCATGAGCTTTAGAATTAAAGTACTCAAAGATCTCAGCCTTAGAGATATTTAAGGAAGATTTCTAACATTTAAGTAAAATGTAATAGCAGAACACAGACTGGTAAAGAATAATCAGATCTTAGAGTTATACATAAAAGAAATTAAAAGCATAAGGTCTTGTACTGCTTCAGGAGTATTAATTTTTAAGCCTATGGTTTTATTAGAAGGTAAATCACTGGACTGATATGAAAGCATCATCCTTTCTCCCTCCTCCCTCCCCCCCCACCCCTGCTAAACCTGGGTATCCTTTTTTCCAAACCTGTGATTAGGGATGCTGATTGGGTCACTGGGGTTGTAATAATTACGTCCAATTTGCTGCAAATTCATTATCTTCAAAAGCCTAGAAGTTGAAATAATGATGTCATTTACTATTATTATTCAGCCAATCAAACTACCCACAGTCCCATCCTTCTGCAGAACCTTATTTTTGGTTCATCTGGCTAGATGAAACCAAGTCACAATGTGAACTTCTGGTTAAATGAAATGTAGAAATGCCATGGACACTTGCAAAGTTAATAACAACTAAGCAGTTGAGAATAAGTTAGCACACAACTCAGCCTTTTGCCAACCAATTGATGGTAGCAGTCTAACCAGGCTACATTTCAGATGAAACTAGGTACTCCAGGCATCAAAGTTATATGGAAAGATTATGCAAGTAGTATGTCAGTTTAAGGTCCCACACTACTTTTTGCTTTAACAGGCAAATTCACATGCAGAAAAGGTGGACAGAGGGAGGGGAACTGTCTACAGCAGTTAGCACTCTAGTGTCAATCTACCTGTTCAGAAAGAAGGTACAAATTCATTTCACACTGGTATGTGCCAGAAGCATGCGCATGAAACACATTTCATAGCACAGTAAAATGTAGCCGAGTGTGGTGAGCCATGTAGTAATGGTAGCTACAAAGTCTGACAAATGTAAATTTGTCATATAGATTTGTAGTCCATCCTTTGGAAAGGCAACACTTAAGCCACATATTTTTCAAACAGAGATATAACTTGGAAAACAAACCTTCTAAAAATTATGTTGTAAAATTGCAGACATGTAGGTGAAGTAGGTGGCAGCTCATTCGTTAAAGTGATTGTGATCTTCACATCTTCTCCATTTCGGGTTCTACTAAACACTTCAGTAACCTGAGAGAGTGAAGGCTGGTTAATAAAACCAGAGGCAAACAGGGCTATGTCCGGACTTTGCTCCATTAATACTGAACTGCACCAGCACATTAAGACTCCAGGTAATAATTTCAAGACTTAGTAGGAAATCAAATTCCTATTTTGTCTATGATTGTAAACTGCAACCTGAATGCTTGGTTCATTCAGGTGAAAAAGACTAATTGAGCAGAATGGAGGCCATTCCAAAGCATCTTCTACCAGCAGACAACTCGGAACAGAACATTAGTAAGGGTACAGTATAGTCAAAGTGACCCACCCTTTCAATTATGTTGGATGTAAGAATACACAAGCTATGAAAAGATTGAAGCAGCAAGAAAACTAAAAGAAAAATACTGTCTGCACTATTGACAAATGTGCGGATTATTCTAGCCTGCAGAACCTGAGCATCAGAATTAGAAGTTTATTACCAAATTTCTACAGGCAAGTAAATTAGCTTATACTTACATATTCAATGCAGTAAGTATGGCTCACAAGATAGCAATTCACAAAGTTCACCCAGACTAGTAAGAAACAGGAAGCATCATAAAAAGCAAGTCAACGTAAAAAGAATATAGCATTCTCATACCACACCTTATTCCCTAGTTTTTTTGGCAAGAATAATACTGCTCCATCAAATGCATGTGTCCTTCCAATTAGCTCTTCATGCTGAAAGAGCAAAGCTGATCGAAGACGGCGTGCTTCCATTTGAGGATTATAGTCAACATGATACTGATATAAAGCCCACTGGGGTCGAGACGTCAAACGAAAATAATTGGTACTTAATCTTATCATAATACCTGAAGAACCTAAAATGACAGGCAAACGTGTTAATAGATATAAAAAAGTTCTACCACTTTTGTAGCATTTTAACAACTTTGAGAAAGTCTAAAATAGCAAGTCATCGATTCAAACATTAGAGGTCATTTGTTTACTGCAACTCTCCTAACACCATAAGCTATAGAAAATGCTCACATAGGCACAGTATGATCATAGGTAGCCACCTGATTATCAGATCTTTTCATAATTCTTTCATCTAGCAGGAAAACTGTTTCATGGAATGATGCAAGCATTTAGATCAGTAGCCTGTCTCCCAAAGGAGAAGAACCAGGTACAATAGAGATAAATTTCTGTCAGAATGGTGGCCAGGTGTGGACAAATTATTCTTTCTTTACATGAATCATAGGCACAGAACAAAAAATTAACCACGTATCAATCAGCAAAGATATCCACATTCCCATTCATATGCAGTAATACGACATTCCTTTTGGTATTTCAAGATTTTGAAACTAATACACTGTGAGAACAAACTCCAGATCAGTTACTTAATTCAAGATTTCTTTCAATCTGTTTATGTTTCATTTTAATTTCTTTTAGAATTAAAGACACATCTAATACAAGAAATATATTGCAGTTGATCATTGATTATCCATTTTTATGTGATTTTGATCAAAAATTTTTCTATCCAAAAGAGAATAAGCCAGATGAAAACAAGAACTCCCACCAGATGCACAGCACATTAATTATGCTAGAAAACTGTACAAGGTTATAAAGAGAAAAAGAAAGGCCACCAATACAGCTGCCTATAAAGTACAGATATACATGAGCTAGCATCAACATAACGCTAGACAGAAAAATCTAGATGAGAAAGAAAATGGCTATACTGCTTCCAGGCCAAACTGACTCAAGCAGAAGCAATTCCCATTGTTCCTGGGCCTGTGGCATGCTCCAATTATCATCCAGTTAAGCAAGAGAGGACTATATTCACTATTTAATATTGTTGTGATGTCTCAGAGCTACTTGCAATATAAAAGTATTATTAGCACAGAACTTGCACCTTTTTAATCACTAAAACATTTCTTTCAAAGAGTTCTCAATTTCAAAGTTTGTTCGGACATCTTTATGAATTCGGTCAGGTGAATGTATTACAAACAAGAAGTTATAGAAGCAAACCTACAGAAGCCAAATAATCCTGGCTTGCCTTGATTGTGTGGAAGAGAAACAGCTAAACATCTGATAATTTGCTTCAGCTGTGGCATGAAGATAAACAAACTGATTGTAATACTGCACTGAAGCTCCAGCAAGCTCCAAAATCTCACCAAGAAAAGTTAGTTCAGAAGTCTTTAACTAAGCTAAATACTGAACTACACTAGTTTAATTTGAAGTTGTCAAGGTAGAAAATATTGCCCTCACGGGAAAAACATAGATCCTTACAAGACAAGCAGAGAAATAAGAAACCAAACAAGTCTAGGTAACAATTTCAATAAAATATCATTAAGTTTTTAACTAAAAGATAAGTCTTGCTTGGAGAAGTGCACATCAGGATAATAAAAGCATTATTTCTATCTAAATACTTAGAATTTAAAACACTATACAATTTGTCTGAAGTACTTCGGCATCAGACATGTCACCTAACTGTTCCTCTTCAGATATCAGGAGCAACTCATATTTTTTTAAACACAATAAAGATTTGCTTATTTGGCTCTTTAAGTGATATTGTAATACAGTCAGTTCCGATTTTCAAATAAAAGCTAAAAGGAGAAATAAAACAGTACCATTCTGGTTTACTTATAGCTCTATATATAATCTTAAACGTACCAGTTTTTGATTCTCGAACATGTTCTATGGCTTGCCGAGTATTTACCCCAAGATCATGGAAGTCTCGACGACGTCCACCCCTGTCTCCTAAAGACATTTCCTGAAAGCCCGCTGAAATCTGACATTCTATAGTTTTGAAAATTGGGGAAGGGTAAGAACGACAAAGGAGCTTTAGTTATAAATCAGAATTAAATACAGTTTTAATTTTAAAAGTGAGATCTACACAAAATTAAGAGAAACTATGAAAGGTTAAGTTTCAGCTTTTGTTATATAGTAAACTCATCTAAACATAGCATTCAGGTAATACGTATTAGCTTCCTAAGACTTACAGACAGTTAACTAATGATTAGATAGAACAGCTGGTTAGCCACCTGAAAAAAGTTGGAGTAATATACAGGCATACCTCGCTTTATTGCGCTCCGGTTTATTGCGTTCCACAAATATTGCGTTTTTTACAAATTGAAGGTTTGTGGCAACCCTGAGTCGAGCAAGTCTATCAGCACCATTTTTCTAACAGCATGTGCTCACTCTTCATGTCTCTGCGTCACATTTTGTAATGCTCACAATATTTCAAACCTTTCCATTATTATTATATCCGTTATGGTGATCTGTGATCAGTGATCTTTGATGTTACTATCATAATTGTTTTGGGGTGCTGCGAACCGCACCCATATAAGACAGCAAACTTAATCGACAAACGTTGTGTGTGTTCTGACTGCTCCACCAACCGGCCGCTCCCCTGTCTCTCTCCCTCTCCTCAGGCCTCCCTACTCCCTGAGACACAACAATATTGAAATTAGGGTAATTAATAACTCTACAATGGCCTCTAAGCATCACACAACTCTCACTCTAAATCAAAAGCTAGAAATGATTAAGCTGAGTGAGGAAGGCATGTCAAAAGCCGAGACAGGCCAAAAGCTATGCCTCTTGCACCAAACGGTTAGCCAAGTAGTGAATGCAAAGGAAAAGTTCTTGAAGGAAATTCAAAGTGCTACTCCAGCGAACACACGAATGGTAAGAAAGTGAAACAGCCTTACTGCTGATATGGAGAAAGTTTTAGTGGTCTGGATAGAAGATCAAACCAGCCACAACATTCCCTTAAGCCAAAGCCTAACGCAGAGCAAGACCCTAACTCTTCATGTCTATGAAGGCTGAGAGAGGTGAGGAAGCTACAGAAGAAAAGTTTGAAGCTAGCAGAGGTTGGTTCATGAGGTTTAAGGAAAAAAGCTGTCTCCATAACATAAAAGTGCAAGGCAAATCAGCAAGTGCTGATGTAGAAGCTGCAGCAAGTCATCCAGAAGATCTAGCTAAGATAACTGATGAAGGTGGCTACACTAAACAACAGATTTTCAGTGTAGATGCAACAGCCTTATATTGGAAGAAGATGCCATCTAGGACTTTCATAGCTAGAGAGGAGAAGTCGATGCCTGGCTTCAAAGCTTCAAAGGACAGGCTGACTCTCTTATAAAGGGCTAATGCAGCTGGTGACTTTAAGTTGAAGCCAATGCTCATTTACCATTCCGAAAAGCCTCGGGCCTTTAAGAATTATGCTAAATCTACTCTGCCTGTGCTCTAAAAATGGAACAAAGCCTGGATGACAGCACATCTGTTTACAGCATGGTTTACTGAATATTTTAAGCCCACTGTTGAGACCTACTGCTCAGAAAAAAAGAYKCCTTTCAAAATRTTRCTGCTCATTGACAATGCACCTGGTCACCCAAGAGCTCTGATGGAGATGTACAACAAGATTAATGTTGTTTTCATGCCTGCTAACACAACATCCCTTCTGCAGCCCATGGATCAAGGAGTAATTTTGACTTTCAAGTCTTATTATTTAAGAAAAACATTTTGTAAGGCTATAGCTGCCATAGATAGTGATTCCTCTGATGGATCTGGACAAAGTAAATTGAAAACCTTCTGGAAAGGATTCACCATTCTAGATGCCATTAAAAACATTCGTGATTCATGGGAGAAGGTCAAAATCTCAACATTAACAAGAGTTTGGAAGAAGCTGATTCCAGCCCTCATGGATAACTTGGAGGGGCTCAAGACTTCATTGGAGGAAGTAACTGCAGATGTGGTGGAAACAGCAAGAGAACTAGAATTAGAAGTAGAGCCTGAAGATGTGACTGAATTGCTACAATCTCATGATAAAACTTGAACAGATGAGGAGTTGCTTCTTATGGATGAGCAAAGAAAGTGGTTTCTTGAGATGGAATCTACTCTTGGTAAAGACGCTGTGAACACTGATGAAATGACAACAGAGGATTTAGAATATTACATAAACTTAGTTGATAAAGCAGCGGCAGGGTTGGAGAGGATTGACTCCAAATTTGAAAGAAGTTCTGTTGTGGGTAAAATGCTATCAAACAGCATTGCACACCACAGAGAAATCCTTTGTGAAAGGAAGAGTCAATCGATGCGGCAAACTTCATTGCTGCCTTATTTTAAGCAATTGCCACAGCCACCACAACCTTCAGCAACCACCACCCTGGTCAGTCAGCAGCCATCAACATCGAGGCAAGACTCCATCAGCAAAAAGATTACAACTGGCTGAAGGCTCAGATGATGGTTAGCATTTTTTAGCAATAAAGTATTTTTTAATTAAGGTATGTACATTGTTTTTTTAGACATAATGCTATTGCACATTTAATAGACTACAGTATAGTATAAACATAACTTTTATACGCACTGGGAAACCAAAAAATTTGTGTGACTCGTTTTATTGGGATATTTGCTTTATTGCGGTGGTCTGGAACCGAACCCACAAAATCTCCGAGGTATGCCTGTATCATCTGAGTCAATAATCTCTTCTGCAAACAGAGAGGACACATCCTTCATTTCAGCTTCAGCCAATTCAATGAATTGCTTAAAGACACTGTGATGTGAAAAAGGTAAGAAAGCTGCATTTCCTGATTCCAATTCGAGAATAATAGTGAGGTATCCAAATGAAGTTTGTTATTGGAATTCATGTAGTTGACCATGTCAGCTGATATTTATTTTTTAAACTATTCTGACAGAGAAAATGGTTTTCTGTTTAAGTTCAGCACATTTAAGGTAGTTTTCAAAGTTCTAGTTTAGTTACACAGCACATTAGAACAATACTGCGATCACAAGATAGGCACACTTTTCCAAATCTTAGTCATGAATCTCATTTTGAAAAGAAAGAATTAGAAATATAATATAAAGAACATATTAACTGCATTCTGTCCAAAGTACGCGTTCTTGTGGGCAATAAATTTCATTTTCTCCCTTTCTCACCTTCTGTTTTTGGAACACCCAGAGGGCCTCTCTGTCGCCCACGGCCAGCAAGCTCTCCTGCTGACAGTAACGGCAGAGGACATGGCTGCTGAGGTTGCAGATGGCCAGACAGCTGACTTGGCAAAGTCTGTTGAACCTGCAAAGCCTGCAACAGTTGGGAACAACTTTTCCTACCACAGGAGAAGAAATAACATAATGCTGAGAGTATTGTAAAAACAAAGCCACTAACCAACTCCAGAATACCAAAATTTCTGTAACTGTTCAGTTACTTAAAACAGAAAAAAGACTTATGTATCAGTTATTCAGTAATATTAAAGTTATCCTCAGCTTCATAACTAGTATTACAAAGAACAGAAATTAGAATTATTCCTCTGCATGTCAAACTCCAAAATAACAAGCTTTTGGATTTTTATGTTCATTTAACCAGTAATAAATGCAATCCTCCTCTTTCCAAGCCCCATCCAAATTCTTTGAATTTTAAATTTTTAACACATCATCTGATACTCCAAACAAAAGATTACTTATTTTTGTAAAAACAGTTCTTGTAACTTTAGTGTCCAGTGAATAAGAAATACTGAAAGTGTCATGTCTAGAAGAATACTTTGGAATAAGCTGAACCAGCTGGAGATTCCCCTCCCCCCAAAATGCAATCTTCCCATAAAAAAAAACAAACAAAAACCAGACATTTATTCTATTCAGCGACTACAACACTGAATCTTCAGCCAGGAGCAATCCCATACTTCACAGTTTCACATTACATGTAACCACAAAACAGCAGTCTGCCACAACAGTGTGGTTAGTCCCTCCCGCTGAGTAACCAAATCTACTTTAAGTGGAAGCAAGCAACAGGCCAATATCAAGGATAACCCTGAAACCTGAGCTACCGAGCCAGCTTGGCTCTGTCCTGTCCTACAACAAAGCATTGGAGCCAGTGTCATAAGCTGCCAGCAATCCATTCCCGAATCTGCTCTACCCCTTCGCTCTCGGAGTACAAGGTACATATCCTGCAATTCCCCAAAGCAGAGCCCACGTTCAAACTAATGTGGTCTCTTAGGTTTATTAGCTCTGATCCCGGTTCAGTAAGGTGCATCAATGCTAATGGTAAAGCAAGGCACATTTCACTATTTGGGAAACAGAAGCACAAACTACTTTCTATCATGATTTAAACTCATCTGCTTGATACTGATGAGAAATGATTTAGGGGCACTCCTGCACTCTAACCACACCTCAGATGAAAGATGGTTATTAAGAACTGACAGATTTGAGGAACTGCTTTAAAACAAAATCTCCAGGTCTGTGGCAGTGACTTGAGTTACAAAAGTATCAGCCACCTTCAAGTTACACTTTTTACAGGGCACTAATTCAAATACGGAGACGTAAAGCCCTTGATATTAAAACAAAAAACATTAGGATCAGGTCAGAAGACTTGCCAGACCCACGTTCTGGACAAACATTCATCAACAGCCTAATATGACCTGCTTCTCTGCAGGATATCACAGTGAACAAAGCATAATACAGAAATGTCTACCTATTTTGACTAGCTCTATTAGGACAATTGTACTACAGTAAAGCACTTGTTTGTAATCACACAAAAAAAATTTTATTCAAAAGGATTTAATGTGACCATATACCTGACATTACATATCTACGTGCAGCAATAAAAGGAAGTAGCTGAGGTATGCCATTTCAAACCTTTGCCGTGCTAATTAAAAAGAGAACAAACTTACAGATGCAGCTCCTACAGAAGGAATAGCAGTCTCCTGTCCTCGAGGTCTTCCTCTCGCTCTGGCTCTAGCTCTTCCTGTCATTTTCTCTTCTAAGACAAACCACCTACAGCATTAGTGTCTGATCTTCTCCTTCCCCCAGTCTTACTCCAATAAATATTATGAGCAGCACTATTTCATTTGTCTTCATTTAATGTCAAGGAAAAAATAAATTTGGCTTTCCTACCCAACTTATGGTAAAATTCTCATTTGCTGCCATGAATACCTAAAGAGACAACAAATGCACCATTTTAAGTAGTGCACAGTAGTGTGAACATTAAAATATTTGTACTTCACATGGCTGAATTTTTTTTTAAACATGGATACCAAGGAACTTTTAACAGTGGCAGGCACGCAGTTCCTTAAGTTGTTTTCGGTTAGCCTGCTAAAAAACGCACAGAGCAGTGAAATTTAGTACTGCTTAAGAAGGTCAGGTAAAAACAGACCAAAACTTAAAAAAAGTGGGATGTTTCCAACCACTCTTTGCTAAGCAGTCTGCTAAATTCACAGAGCACAACAACAGCTTTATTTAGACAAGACTATACAGTTAACTCAAGCAAACGAGTTTCCGGACAAGAACTCCTTCGAGCTGCCCAAAAACTTTTTGTTTCTTGCCTAGAACTGTATAGTTGGTCTTGTAAAACAGATCTTTCTCTATAAGCTTTCCTGCTTTCTTGGGTGTCCTTGCTAGTACACTAGTGTGGCTAAGTTACAGCTTCTTAGAGTCACCTTTGAGCATCCTGGCTAGAAATTTCAAGCTGCGACGGACAGCTACACTAGAGAGCACAGCAAGATCTGCAGCCTTGCACAAGTGTAAATTGGGGTCCACCGGTGTCACGCTCAAGTTTCACTCGAGGCCTGACCCAGCGTGATTCATTACACTAGGAGCAGTGCATGCTTCCCTCAGAAGACAGGCCAACCCCTACGGCCTGGTCGGTTGAGGCCGGCTCCCTGACGACCCACGCCAGCCCCCGCGACCTGTCGCCTCCCCCCCCCCCAAGGCTCGCCCTAATGGCCCCGCCGGCCTCCAGCAGCCTCTGGGACCGGATCCGTGGGGGAAGGCGCTCCCCTCCGGCTATGAGCACCCCCCGCCGCGCCGCCAGCCCGGGCACATCCCCCGCCGTACCTCAGCCAGCCGCGGGGCGGTGAAGGGGCTCCGATCCTGCACCAGCGAGAAGCAACGACCGCCCTCCAAACGACGCCACACGGCCTCCTCACCGCCGGGCGCCAACAGCCACTCCCGCAGCCGACAGTCCCTCAGGCCAGTTCCCCGGCGCGCAGGGAGCCGAGCCGAGCCGAGCCCCGCTCCGCAGACACTCCGCAGAGCCGCGACGCGCCGCGCAGCGAGCGAGTGCCACCGCCGCGGCCACGGCCCTCAGCGCCTCGCCCGCCTCGCGCTCGCGCTCGCGCACGGCCCCCTCACAGGCGCACGGCCCCCAGTGGCGCGAACGGCGGAACACGCGGTCCCCTCTGATTGGCTGCGGGGGAGGGCCGAGGGGCGCGGCCGGCCGCAGGGCGGAGTTCGAGGCGCGGCGGCAGAGCCGAAAGTTCCCGAAGCAGCGGGGGGGGGAAGGGGAATGGGGGCTTCCCGCCCGCCTGTCACCCGGGACTGGGCGCCGCCGTCGCTGCTCCCCTGCTTGCTTCCTCAGGCGGTTAATAAAACTGGCGCCGGGTATTTCATCAAATACTGACGATGTGCTGTTCTCGACGTAGGGAGGTGCCCGCGGGCCGGGCGCCCCTCCGGGCCGGGCCCTGAGGAGAGCCGGCGCCTCGGCGCTCCTGTTGCCCTGGGCAGGTTTTTGCCCCCTGAGCAAAGCTCGCTCTGGAGCGGCGTTGGCGACCTTGGTGAGCCCGGCAGAAACAGGTGCCGGGGCCAGGAGTTAAAAGGTCCCAGAGGAGGTAGCTTCTAGGGGGAAAAATGACTCGTGTTTAGTTTTCCGGGTGTGCGGTTTCCTTAACCGCTCTGTTCCAGCGGCACCAGTGAGATGGACGATACGGAAACGGTGCGACAGAAGGACAACGGTGAGATTTCAAAGCAGTTAGACGTCGCGATGGACGTGTGCAGGAGAGGAGGATTTTCCAGTTAAAGGCGCATCCCTCCACATCCCAGTTCTCGCTTGAAAAATGAATCCTGTCTAAGTCAACCAGAAGGTGGAGCAAGGAAACAAGAAATAAAACTGCGGTGTTGCAGCGCAAGGTTGCATCTGTCAGTGACATGAACAAGCGCGCTGCTTAAACTCGCTCTTTTCCAGAGACGTACACAACATGGGCATAAAGAGTTAGGAATGGGCACGAATGCGCACAGCACACGAACTGTTGGAGGGAATGACGGGACACAACCCTATCCAGCAATTATTAACAACTTAAAACACATAAGCAATCATCCTTGCATTGAGATAGGTTCTTCAGCAGGGTAGCAATCAGGTGGGAAAAAAAAAAGCCTTATTCTAAGTATCAAAACTGACTGAAATGCTCTGCTTGTTTATAGAGAATGACAACTTTTATTTTAGCTGCTTTGGCATAGGACTATCAGATCTTAGGACTCAGAGGTAAGCAGCCTTAAATGTGAATTAACTCTCTATGCCAGCTTTTCTGCACTTCTGTAGAAATAAGGAATGTCTAGACAACACAAACGCTTAAGTGCACATTTCTGTTGTTTAAGTGTGCCTTTGCTTAAAGATTAGATGTCTGATGCATCTGGAGACACTGACTTCAAGGGGCAGGAGATAACCCTATGTAATTAAACCCCAGCTTTGTAAAAGACCAGTCTGATCCCATTACGTCAGCTAACTGCAGTGAATGGAGCAAAATGTTCCTTTCCTTTGCTCCCTGTTACTCCAGGTAGAAAGGGGTGGCAGCGTTAACATAAATACTTAAATAATACAAATATCTCCATTTGTTTGGTTTCAGTCCTGGTGCGCTTCTAATTGCTGTCAGCATAGCAACCCATGTAGGAAACCAAATTCTTTTTTACAAATTAAAAAGAAAATCCTCAAAACTATGAAAGTTAAGTGTTGATACTGCTGCTTAAAGTTGAAGCACTTTCAGCATGTAATTTTTATTACTCAAATATAAATGTGGATAAATATTTAACAAATTCAACACATACACTTAGATGAGGCATGCTCACTGCTTTTAAGAGCACTGATTACTGCTTGCCATGGGCTTTTTACCAACAGCAGCAACTTTTATTACTTAGTAGCCCGCGGAACTCTCCAGTGGGTCAGAGGGTTAAAGCTGCAAAAACACAATATGCAGATTCTGTTAGCTCAGCAGTATTTAAACAGAATATAAAGATGTAGTCAAAGTCATTTATGTTATGTAAATTTGGCAAAAAAAACACAAAATATGTGGGAAATAGTTATGTTTGTTTATTCATTTAAAATATTTTCCATGCTTAATTTTTTTTTTTTATGCCAGATTCCTTCCATTTCTCTGCAGAACTTAATTATCTTTAGATGGGAGCTGTTAAAAGTATTTAATTAGGCTGGTTACCTACAGCAATTCCTTATAAAAGGAAAATAAACATCAACAATAAGCAACCTAATTTTTATACGTGGGTTGTAAGACAGTTAATTAGTACTTAATGAAAGATAGGTTCCAATTTGGCTTTCACAGTCTTTCAGACTTGTTTTTTTCCTGATTTAAGCCCAGTTACAAATGGGACTCTATAGGTAGGCTTAATGAATTTTCACAGGCACACGAAATGTATAAATGGCAATGCACCAGTTGCAACAGGTGCGTCATATACTGACTCSTGGCTGGTTTCAAGCAGAAACACAGAGAAAAAGAACTTTTTGAAAATGGTAGCTGTTTGCATTTTTTTTTTCTGTGTTGCCAAAAATCTACCAACACTGGACTTAAACACATTGAAATATCACATATGAAATAATTTTTTTCACAGCTACTTGGCTCGCGCTTTGCTTTGATGTTTGCTTTACCCATGATGCAATTGTTTTTGCCTTCTGCCTCCTGTTGCTACAATAAGCCATTTCCCATACTTGTCATCTCCAAAGGGGAAAAGACCGCATGGAAACAGAACAAAGAAAACAGAACAAAAGAAAATCAGGGATTTTTCCAAAGGCCCATTTGATGTACAAGTATAAACAGGAAAAAGATGCCTGAGGAGGTGGGAGCCAGGAACTGTACTAGCAGACAGCTGTTAACTTATGTAGTTAGCAGCACTCTGGGATTCTGAATGGTAAATAAATATGTGGCATGAATGCACACAGTGAAGAAAATGCTCACTTCAATACCTTTAGCATGATCTTTAAGTGTGTTGCAAACTCCTGGCAATGTATTTTGAATATAATTAATATAAGGCATATTAATGCAAGTCTTACTCTCGCATTCTTCTTGTGACACCAAGCAGTTCTAAAGTCCAGGTGTTGACAGCTCTTTCACTTCTAGCCCCAGAAAAGATAATACTTCAAGATACCAGAATAAAGAGTATTGTCACCTGTGGTGAAGCATAAAAATACAAGGAACAGTTCACAACAGAACGCAGCATCACACTTGTGGCTAAATTTTCAAGAGCCCAACATGTTGGTCCTGAAACTTTATGAACATGGAATAAAAAAATTCAAATGGGAATTGCTCAAAATAAACTTTAAAATTCAGGTTCCTGTGGTAGGTATCAAGTACTCTTAAATCTGGACCACAGTGTTTTTATGTTCCTCTTCATGTTGTTTTTTTGAAGTAAGAGAGCCAAGGTTTTAAGACTATCTGAAATAATATCTCATGAGTTAACAGTCTTGCTTTTTCCCAATGCAAGTTTTTAATGTCGTATTTAATTTACTATAATTATGCTTGGGATAGAGGAACAGATCTGCTTACGCAGTAGCACCTGGTTTACTTACTACCTTGGGTGGAGTATGGGAGGCAGGGAAACTATTATTTACATACCAAAACAAAGTAAAAGGTATGTTATGGAAAAAATTAAGGAGATAATACCCGACTGCATAACAAATATAATACAAGCATTTTCTTTCAGGAGAAGGGAAAGTATATTTTTCAACTCTGGATTTCCTCTGCTGCTTTCTAGTCTATTTTTTCATCTCTAACTTCTATTTTTCATTCATGACCTTACTTGTTTTGTCTGAGCCCTTTATTCTTTGTAACTTTTCTCATAAGACATCACCCACTCTAATCTTGGACTCTTCCTAGGCCTCTCCCCTGTTCTCCTTGACAACAATGTGCTACAACAGATGCAAACTGTTTTTCTGCTTCATGTGCTCTCTGTTTACCAGGGTATCTAGTCGCTACAGTTAACACCACTATTCAGCCCAAGCCCTGTCTTGCCAGACAGCGCCCTGAGCCCTCTTTTCCTGGAAAGAAAGTGGCCTCTTATTTATGAACCATCATATCTGTTCTTACATTTCCCATTCTGTATTGACAACTCTATTTTCTGTTAATTTCTGCCCTTTCCAAATTCACATCAGTCCCAGCTGACATTTAATTTGTATCCAAATCCTGTATGAAGTGAGCAGGAAGAGTGATTTGACCTAAGTTCATAATAAATAGTCACATTAAATAGAGAAGTCAAATTAAATAGAGACAGGAACAAGGCCTCCAGAGGTTAATACCATAATTAGATTTGTAAAACATATTGTATAAATGGTTATGAAATTCTGTAAGATGCAGTCCTATCCTTTCTTATCCCCATTTTTACATAATAAGAGGAGATGGAGAATTAGTGTATGGCGTACACTAGAACTGAAACAGACTTTTGATTCTGGTATTATATAGTAAATTAGTCCAAAAAGCAATGGGACACATTCAGAAGAGACACTAACAAGAATTCTCAAGTTTAGATAGAGAGATTTCAGCTCATTTAGCAAGCTAGTTTGATCTAATTGTCTTATTGCTCTGAACATCCCTGAATTATGCAGAGAATTTGAGTTATATGATTTAGTGTCAGATTAAAAAAATGTCACAGCTTAACTTTCTTTAAAATAGTGTAGAACTTTGTTCACAGTCAACAAAGTTCATTATTTTTTTGTTCAAAGCCCAGCTGCAGGCCTGGAGCATTTCTCATAAATATCAGGAAGTACCCGAAGCCACAGTCAGGATTAAAGAGTTGATCTGAACCTTAGATCTCAGCTTTAAAGCTGTAATGTACAGTGAATTTGGTTTCATGGTAAAGGAAATGGTAATTGCTGAAGTATGTTTTCTTAAGTTGCAAAATCATTTTTGAAATGTTTCCTTTGAAACCTCTGTCGGCCCTGTGCATGAGAGCGAGTGGACTTGCAGCACAGCATTGATGTATGACCAAAGCACTGAATTTGTATATTGGTGTCACTGATACAGAGACCAGTGTTGCTACTCCTTTGTGCACAACATTTTACTGAAATTATCAGATTCACAGTCACAATCTACAAGCTAGTGAATTAACAAATTCATTACAGCTATTCCAAGAATATCTTCTGAAAGATGGGTCAATTTCTTGATTATCTGGCAAATTTGCTCTCATCTGAGAAGCCAAGAACACAAATGCACAAATGATATCCTTAGTTACAAAAGTGCGGAATAAATTCCTCAGTGTATTAGTAAGGCATTAGAAAAAGCACTTTGCTCCCGGCTCCCTACAAATACAGAGTCTGGTCTGAAGGGTTGAAAGGAATGGAAGTGCACAACTAAGCATCAAACAGGTTTCTGCATGTCTTCTACACCTGCGTAGCTTCATCAACCAAACCACAGAGCCTGTATTCTGCTTCCATAGCAGTTTATTTATCCTGAACGTTTTATTGCATGAAAGTGATAGTCTTTAGTCTATTTACATGGAAAATATAATATCAACATTTGCTGCTCCCTAACCTTTTTCAAAGGATGTTATATTTGAACGTGTACTTTTCTTTCCACAAGAGGCAGTATTTAGTCGTGTTCTATTGCTTCATTCATGTAAATGATTCAGAGTAAATGTAATTTTTATGATTAGCTGTTGCTCTTGAAAATTTGGCTTTCTTGGGTACATTCTGCATATAGAAAAGGTATACTGCATATAGCATTTGCACAAATGGGAAACAGAGGCAAAAGTATTATCTGCAGTCCACATAATCAAAGATACATGGCTCCTTTCACAGTTTCAGTGAATCTATCACAGGCTACCAATAAAGGCAACAGGTTTTAGTTAAGATGCTTGTGAATTCAGTCTTACAATGACATCAAAACATTCAGTGGGGTATTGACCCTCACTGAATTCCATGTGATTCCGTAAAGATGGATGTTTTGAGATCCCAGACAGTATTTGTAGACTTTGTTCAAGGATTCATAGTTTTCAGAAGTTTTGCTAGGTTACTTCAAAGACGTTAACAAGAGTTTCTTATCTTTTCCTCCTGTATTCAATTGTCAAGATCGGATGTCATTTTTGTCATCTTGTATTGCACTCTCTCTGTGACAACAAGAATCTTTCAGTGGTGTTTTAGCACTTAACTTCACTCCAGATGCAATCTAGGAAGTGCCTTGGAAATTAAATGTATTGCCCCATGTTTAAGACTGCTGTTTTAAATTATTTAACAGCAAAATAATGAAGACTTAATTTCAGTTTTAAACCTTTTCCTTAAATCTTGTTTTAGCATTTCTCATTTAGAATTAATCAGTCACGATGATCTGATACATAATACAGCAAGTTAAAATTAATAGGGCTCAGCCTCTGCTGGAAGCGTATTTGTCACTACGGAAGCATATTTCTTGTATATGTAAAATGAGTTAAAAATGAGGACCACATAATGAAGTGATGCAGGGATTGCATAAGAAAGTATTAAGAAATTTAACAGGCTAGAATTTCATCTGAGGCACACGTGAGTGAGGCAGTCTACTAAGCCAGAACTACTGAGGAACTGGGAGCACAAGGTAAGAAAACATGTTAACTGAGGCAGCGTTGGTGTGCTGGTGTCGCTACATGAATGGCATCTGAATCCCGTGCTTTTGGCAGTGTTGGGAAGGTAGTGATGATTAGAAAAATGAGGAGGAATTGGAATGGCTTTTTTCAGATGTTTCCAAAGTATGGATGCAACCTCAGATACCAAAGATACATTTCAGTTCAGGATCTGAATTAGTGTCTTACTATATCATTAATCTCGTTTCCATATTAGTTCAGTCTTACATTTATGTGTTCAAATTGCCAACCCAGGTGTCAATTAACAGGGGAACTAGAAAGGGCTATTATTGGGACTCTGATGGGAAATACGCTCTCACAAACGAATTAATCTTGCTGTAGCTAGTGTTAGCAAATGATTTTAAATTTCCCTACCCAAATAGTTTGGTAATTTTGTCAACCAATAGCAGGCAGGGTCTAGGCGGTCTAGTGAGATACTGGCAAGTTTCAAATCTTTCTGCAAACCTCCTAAGATATTCTAAGCCCTTTACAAAAAAACACATAGATTTTAATTACCTAAATGGCTTATGTGACAAACTTTCCATTGAGGCAAATGGAGTAGTAGACTGACTTTGTGTGCTTACAGAGTGTACAATAAGGAACTTCAATGCAAAACGTTGATACTGGAATCTCCTGCTTAGATGCTTCCTCATCTTGAAGGTGCCTGATTTCTTTTGCACTGTTCTTTTTGATCATAGGTTTCCCCAGGCACTCCAAGTTGCTTTTTTGTGCCTTGCCAGAATGATTCTGTCTCAACAAAACTGATCAGTTCAGATTCTTTGGACCAAAGTAGCAGCTCAGGAGAAAACAAGACTTTCCAGGTCAGATGTACTCAGTTTGTGGATTATATCCATGACAATTTGGGGAAGATACTGAAAGGCCCCTAAGAAAGATCCTAACGAGGAATGAGCAACAGCCAGGAATAAGCAGCACTCACTGTCAGAATATTCATCTAGCCCACAGTCTAATTTCTGTGTGCTCACAAGTTGAGCCTAAACAAAAGATATGTGGGCTACATGAGTTATTCCAATGGTAGCAGCTTTACTTCAGCCATTCTTCATCTTGGGGCATCTCTGGAGCGCACAGTGGCTTAGTTGTCTGAATTAGCTGTGAATTGCATGCACAGTGATTCCAGTCAAGAAACAAGAAAGCAAAAAACAAGAAGAGCCATAAGCATCAGCTCTTCATCATCAGAGGAAGAAGGGGACAGAAGGATTCGAGTGCTGTGTGCTGATGTTAGGCTGGCTCAAAGTGCTGGCTATTGTGGTCTCCTCCTGAGCCCCTGTGCAGGGGAACTCTGGTCGATAGCCAGGCATCTTTATTACATTGCATCCCTAGTTGCTAACCTCCAGTGCAAAGTTTGAAATCCTTCTCTAGTTTCTATTGTAGCTATAAACTTCTTGAAGTAGTTCTTTTCAGTGATAAAAGAATTATTCAGTGACTATATTTGCAGGACCAGGAGTACAAAAGTACTCTCTGAGACGGTCTGGGAACCACTGTAGCCAGCTGTTAAGGGTGTTGGGAATGTACAAATCCCTGCCTGCCAGCACGCAGTGAGAACACAGACAGTGTTATGCTATTTCCTATGTGTTATATACACACAGACAGGCAATAGTCAGCTCCCAAAAATGTAAGCCAGAAATGCCCACTACATTCAGACTTCTGTTGAGGGAAACAAAACCTCATCCAGAAATCTGAAAGATGTTTTTGAGAACAGTCTCTGCTTCACACTGCTTTGTTCTGTTTTTCTCATTCTCAAACATAGAGTTAACTCTTGCCTGACACTGTACTATGGAAGGGAGAGTGGCAAATTCTATAAAAAGTGTAGCATCCATTCCTTTGCTCACTTGGCTTGTACTATAAGAAAATAAAGCCATGGTTCCTATTTATTTTGGGGACTGTTGAGAGGGTTGCAATTGCAGTTTGCAAGGTAGCCTTGGCAGAGCAATGTGTCTACTCCTTTCTCAGGAAATTCAAAATGATAAGATTCACCCACAGAATGGGAGAATAAAAGGGAAGGTTTAAACTCGTCTTGAAAAGTGACCATTAATTTATCACCTACTTGGCTATCTTAATATTCTCTGCTAACTAATTCAATCTTTCTTAACTACACCCTACTTCTAGTAGGCATCTGCACTTTTTTTTTCTTTTTTTATGGTCATCCAGTTATGTAACAGCTTCATCCTTTCCTGGGGGTCTTCTCCCCAGAATTCCCTCTGCTATAGAAGTATATTTGACAATATATACTTCTGTGCTAAACACACACTGTGCTAAAAACAACAGCAGTTGTACTAGCGAAATCTCCCAGCCTCCCTGTAAGATAAAAAGCACTAACTTCCAACCCTTAGAAGTCTAAGTACATTTTTAAAGAAGTGATTTTTTTTAGAAGTACCCAAAATTATTCTGTACATTAGGGCACTTTAACAGTTTTTAATGGTTCCCAATAAGCCCAGTTCTATGGGCTCATAGTGACAAATAGAACATCTGGTTTTACAGAGGAAGAAAGTCCTGATAACAAAATATAAAATCTCTGAACCATTTGTAGTCTTCCTGTACTGCTGGTGTGGTGATGCTAGAAGGTTGATCGGCATTAAATTGAAGTTAACTACAAAACTAATTCTAAAGATTTATCCTGTATGATTAATGAAGTCAAATTCATGCTGACAGATCAGTAGTATCACAAGATACCATCACTACTTTCTCTTGCTTACATATACATAAAAATAAAATTTCCATGTTTCTAATCATTTTCACTGCAGTTTAATGAAATCCATCCAACTTGCCCATATCTCTCTGATAATGAGATATCCAGAAATCAGCACAATATTTCAAGAACAGATCAAGAGATGAGCAGAAGGCAAGACTTCTCCTGACTCAATCCAAAATTTTACGTTAAATGCAATCCTAAATTGTGTGGATTCTTTTGCTGCACTATTATAATAAATATTTGTGTTCAGCTGCTCATGCCCATCTTTGCTAGTTCCCTGGTTATCCTTCCCCTCTGAATATCAGCTATCTGAATATCTTATCCAGTAGTTGCCAACTTCTGGTCATTTGCATAAGGATTGCATAAAGGTAATTTACTCTTATTTTCTGCCCCTATTTCTAGTTTATATAATTTAGCATATCCCTGGCCCAATCTATGAATCTCACTAGTGCATTTGTCCCTATTTCTGCCAAAGATGCCTGTAACACTAGTCTGAACTACTGTCCTTGCGACAGCTCCCTAATCAAGATAATTTTTTCCCACTACTTTTTTAGTCTGTGGTTTCCTTATTTCTATCTGGCACATTTCTCTGATAGACTCTTCAAATCAAAGTTATTTTAAGCAAAATGCATATAGACAGGACACTTCTCCCGAAACAGAGAGGATCTTGCCCAGGACCTGTTGACAATAGCCAGAAAGGAAAAAGAAAAACAACGATCTTTCTTATTACCTGGCCTCCATCAACTGTTGTTATTAAATTCAGGACAACTGTGCTGCTGCAAATTTACTCTAATCAGTTGGACTCCATTATTAGTTCATCATTGTCACTACTAACCTTTTCATTTCCACAGATATTCATCTCTAAGTATCTTAATTAAGCAGAAATAATGAGCTAGTGAATTCACTTCATAGCACCTCCTATACTAAATACAAGATAGGTGATGCTAAAACTGATTACTCTGTGCATTTGAGATAGGAATCATGAGCTAAATTTCATAGGAAATTTGCAGAGAAGTAAAAACAGAAAAAAAAAACATAACATACAATGATTCACTTCCATTTTCCTTTTCCCCTTGGCTTCCTTCTTACCCTTCCTTCCACTGGAGAAACTGTCTGGCCCATTGTATTTCCTCAGATAACTGCCTAGATGCTACCTAGAACTGTAGTTAATTTTTCCTTAAATCTATGTTTAACAGATTTCTTACGATGGCTATATTGATATTGCCTGACACTCTGTTTTAGTATAGCCAAGCAAATGCTATTCCTTTATTTAATTCAGAAGATATATAGATTAAGGTAGATGCAATATCTTTCTGTAACAAAGGACTTGCCCGGTATTTTTTGGAAACAGACAAAAAATAAGACACGTCATATTTCAGCAGAATAAAAAAATGCAAGGAGAGCATTAGTCCAATGCTTTTGTATTGTGCATTTCAAAGTTTGGACCCAGTGGGTGGGGCAAAAATAAATCAGGGCCTCCTATGGTGAAAATGTATTTGGGATTCAAGCATCTAGAATCTGACCCTGTCTTCGGCTCCCTGGGATTGTCAGCTGCTTCAGGGGTCGTCTGATATATACCTCCTTTCTCACTTCTGAGAATTTTTAGCTTGGAGTGTGTTTGAAAACACTTCAGAAAAAGGGTGGAAAACACAGAGTGCCTTCTTTGAAATACACTCCTTTGTTAAATTCCTTTCCCAAGGGTAAAGAGACTCTCAAACACCTGAGGGCAACAAATGACTCTATTGAACGCTCTCACAAATGACCTAATCAACTCCCAAAGGGTTACAACAGCTTATTTGTCATCATTTCTTGTCAGCTATTTATAGCACCAATGTAAATTGAAGCAAAACAATAAATACCTGAGTTATTTTCTTTTTTTTGTGAACGTTCTTTAGAGAGCAAATGGTGCTTTACAATTTAAAAACGTCGACAATTAATTCTGCAACTGAATTTAAATTATTCTCACACATTTTATGTTAAACAAAGTTTATATGTACCTACATTAAACACATTTTGTCACCATTTCACTCACTCTCCTTGGAATATTTGCAAACAATGACTTCATAAAATTCAGGTTTAGTTAACTTTTAAAATATCAAATCATAGCCTGATGGACCATGTTATAAATGCTCCTGCTAAATGGATTTCCACACGGACTGTGGCGAGGAACCATGGTGATCAACAAAGTAGTAAAGATCCTGCTCTCAGTAACATTAATTTGAAGATGCAGTAACTTCATCACATTTAAAAGCTGTCCTGGACTGCATTCTGGTCCACGATACTATCCATTGCATTGCACTCGCGATGAAAAGAGGTTGTAAAACTGTCCTAACAGAGCAGCTGAAAGATTTACCCATTCATGTTGTTAAGAGATAGCATAAGTTAGAGTAGAAGAGACTTATCTGAGGCAGTCTGCTACAGTTTTCACGAGTTAGCTGAGGGCACAGGATCAGTGTGTAGCTTGGCACTATCATTTGCACATTTAGCCCAGCCTGTGCATTACATAAGCATCAGGGATCAGTTGTGGCTTAAGCTCACCAGTGAACACTCCCAAAACAAAACACTGCAGGGATATTCTGAAGAAGTGCTTTTATAACAACTCAAGCAGTAACACAGTCCTATGGATTTTAGACTATGACTGTAAGGTTTTATTCACTCAGTAAAATAAAAGTCTAAAAACATGAGAAATTTACAATTTAGTAAATATTCTGAATTAAGTGCTGACCATTATTATTTTTGTCCTAACTATAGAAGTAATACAGATTTCAAGGTTACAGCTATTATTATGACTCCTGCATACTAGTCTTAAATGGTGAAATAGCTCAAGAAAAGACTGACCAGCTGTAAGTTTGAGTATATTGAATTGGCTCCAATTTATTTCAGGATGCAGTTTGGACACCCAGTGCCTCTGGAATGAGGAGCAGATCAAGGTTGTACTGAGTGTGGATAAGAGCTGCTATCAGACTGCTGACCTTCCAAGGAAAAGCCACATTCACTCTATTCATGCTGGAAGAAGCTGGAGAAAAATAATGCAAGTTGCCTGGATACATTTCAGAAAATTAGAAATAAGCTGAAGAACAGGATTTTAAAAGATCCCAAATTTACATTCCTAAATGAAAATCATTTTCAGTTACTTGCTGTATTTTCTTTTGTAGATATTCTCATTCTACCTTTAGACCAAACAATAACATTAAATTCTCATTAAATTCTTTTTACATTATTAACTTCTGGAATCTGAACAGGAAAGCACTATAGTCTTTAACAATAGTGACAAATCAGCATTTCCCTAAACAAAATGGTAAGTCTCAGAGCCAATTGTATCAAATACAGATGTACTATCAATCAAGTATATTTGATATTATACTATATTTATCAAACAGAAGCTGCACTTGTATATGGCGTCACTGACTTGAATTGAGTTGGGCAAATACTTGTCAACTAAGTCTAGCATAAATGGCTTTACCACTATTTGTAAGCAATAATTCTGAAGTATCACCATACCTCTAGACACAACTGAACAAAATGACTGAGGGTTCAGCCGGGGTTCTTTCGGTACCTCTTTTGTTGCAATTTGCCCAACTCCAGTCAAGTTAGTGGAGCTCTGCCAATTGACAGTATCCTGCTGAAGTGGCCTTAAGAAATCCAGCCACATATTAACCTAGTATATTCTCTGAGTTCTCCCTGGAATATTCTACGCAGACTGCATCATTTGTAATACAGCACAGTATGTAAAATATGTCTTTCCATCTCTTGCAATATCTCTTGCAACATTCTTTGACTTATCAGCTTCATTGTCATCATCACCTCTTTCATATATTTCTTTTGATGTCTCTGATGAAAATAGCTATCTCCTGACTGCAGGAGTCAACATCTTGGTTACTTGTTTTGCTGGTCCATATGCATATATAAATATATAAATATATTTAAATTTTTGTAGTTATTGCACAAATTCCTTCTGGGAAAAGAAGAAAGGGACAGAATTCACAAGGCAATTCTGAAAGGCATTCGGATACTGCTGTGATAATGGTAGTAGTAGAAAGAAAATGGAAAAGAGTAAGGAAGCATTAAGGGTTTGTCAAAAGAAACAGGCATATGCCCAGGACAAGATTTACAGAGATTTTAGGCACCTAAATTCCAAACTTCCATCTGCCGAATTTCCACTTAGCATATCCCAGAGATCTAAGCCTCAACATGGCTAAAATCATTCTTTGACTGCTTGGTTTCCAGACACTCACAGTTGTGTCTTCTGGACACATCTGGTCTGAGCAGCTAGGTACCAGCTCCTGCCAAAGCCCTCATGGAATACGGGACCTAGACAGAGTACCAAGATACCAGTTCCTTGAGGAGCATAACAGATATATATCAACAGCTTGGCACAATGCACAGTGGTTGTGGCCATTTGTACTTTAACATAGCAGGTCTGACTGTTATATGCAGTGGTTTCATGGTGAGAGAAGGTCAGCCTCAGCCAGAAGGTATAGGTCAAAATGAAAAAGAAAGTAACCACGAGAGAAAACACATCATTATTTTATATTTATAAGGAAGGGGGAATTCTGGGTGCCCATCTGAGCGTAAAGAAGTTCTTGTTTTCAAAGTCTGCATATTGCTATGCTGTTTCTCTTATCCCTACTAATCTCCTTGAATGCAGATTAAAAATGTCCAGAAGGAAACACAGTTTACTAAAAGTACCAAAGAAAGTATGTCTTTTTCCCGAGGTTTCAGAGATAAGAGTAGGAGCCAAAAGGGAAAATCCTGCTCGTGGCAGCTGTTAGCTTTAAGAAGTACTAACAGTTGTGAGCATTACACTAAATCACTCTCTATCTTAATAAATGTGATTCATCTCACCCAACTTCTGCTATCTAAAAGTTAGGAATTTAATCTGAACTAGTTATCTAGACCCCATCAATGGGAATAGTGCATCATATCTAGAGGATATTGTTTCCTGTCGTAAGTATTGCTAGGATGGGCTCATTCTGCTGGTGCTGGTTTCTTTCTATCAACAATAGATTCTCCTAAACTAATCATCTAGGTTCATGCCTAAGTTTTAGATGGTTAAAGCTAAAAGAAAGTAATTCCTCTTTTTTGTAGCCATTATAATTTTGTATATGGTCACTACGCTGAAGGAAAGATGAATGCCTTTAGGCAGCTGGAGACAAAGGAGCAAAGGAAAATATATATATTCATAAGAAAATGTCTGAAAAAAGCCTTCATGTTGCTATTGTATTGTTGTATCCAGAATGGCTTATGGAGACAGGACACCCCAGGTTTGTAAGGATCTCATCTTTTGCAAGATCAGATGATACAAAAGTGGACTAGATTTTAGGCATACAAAATTGTCTGCTGCTTATTTTTGTTTTGCACAATGAGAACTCCTTTTTGGTTAGTTCTCAGGTATTATCACAGCAGATAAGATTAGTAAGAACAATAAAATATTACCAATATATATAGGTAGCTACTGTTAAATGACAGTTTTGTAAAAACCTGTTTAGAGCTGGATTAGGCTTGGTACTCAAAATGCTGATAGCAGTGATGATAAATGTTATTGAAATATTGTTAATACAGACACATCCTGACATATGTCCTCTACAGATTTTCTAACTTGTAATATATAATAAACAGAACACCAGTCAGATCTAGGGAAAAGAAAAAAAGGAGAAGCTATAAAATGACCATAATATAGTGATACAATCAAGTGCCTCTCCAAGTCTCAATTTATGTATTTAAATGATCTTTGCCTTAAACAATGGTGGTAACCAGACAGACATATGGTAAATAGGTCCTGATCCATTACGTACTATTCAAACCAAGAAAGCTGGTGGGGGAGAGGGAGGTTTGGTATTAAAAGTGATCTGGTGTTATGTACACTCAAGTAACCCCTTCATGGGGAAGAAGAAGAAAAAAAAAACCTTTGTGAAAAGGGAAAAAAAATCTTAAAAAGCAAAGCTGAACACTTTGCTGCTGTGCGGTGAAAGTGAGAAACGGTCCCCCCTGCCGGGGAAGTTGATGAATAATCCGCAGATCTCAAGCTGAGCCTTGGGCTCAGAGCGGCTGGTATCCCATACTAACACTAATCAACCAGTATGAAACATCCATTTTAAACGCAAATGAGGGGGGCCTTTTCAAAGGAGACCCAAGGAGGGGAGGGAGGGGGAGTTCAAAGCTCAAAATGGTTCTTTCTTTCTTTCTCTCTCTCTCTCTCTTTTTTTTTCTAAAGAAGACAGAAATATGGTTGGTTATTATCTAAGTTATTGCTACAAAGAATTTTGAAATTAAAAGATAAGCTTTCAGAGGAAGCTCAGTAATTTTCATAAAGAAGGACTTAAAACAGATGTGCCCTCTTTATTCGGGGTGTGCTTGAAAAAATATAAATGCATTTTTAACATAGCAGGGGGAAAAAATCATATGGTTACACATTTGTCTCCTGGGCACAAATAATTAAAAAAAAAAGTCTCACTGCATTAAGTATCTCACAAATAGCCACCACGAGAACTTTCTTATCTAGCAGAAAGCGGGGTGAATGAGTAGCCAATGTTTAGAAAACAGAAAAATATCTTGTTTTTTGTTCTGTTTCTCCTTTTTTCACTCTGACTTTTCCTTTTTAAATAACTGCTAATGCAAATTAACATTTTCATCAGGGTCAGTCTATAACTGCTAGTAAAGCTCTAATATTTACTGATATTTTATTGGCTGTTTTTCTTCTCAGTTAACTTTTTCTAATACTTTCTGTTTCTAGTAATATGCTGTGGAAAATAAATTCTCTATCAAAAACTCTGGTATCTTTCATTTCTTGTGCTGATATTAGACTGCTCTTGGAGATTCTGCCCAGAAAAAATTGCCACTCATGCCAGAGAAGGTTTTCTTAAATAAATGCTAGGGATTGAGATGTTAAGGATTCAATGTTTTCTAAATGTTCTCTCTAAAGAGTACTAGCTTTGCATGAGCTATTTTTGCCTTATTTTCCTACCTCCATGCTGGAAGGAGGATGTATTTTCTGTAGGAATTTATTGCTAGAATATGGCATAGAGAGGAGCTAATTTGATTTTCTGGAATAAAGAAACATGACAGTCTTTGTAACAACTTTCTTCCCAAGAAAACCACAACGTGTCCTGACTGGTTGCTCATCTACAGCTTTTAACAAGTCTGACAGCTGCCGAGGGAAAGTTTTTGTACAGAACATCCCTGACTTGTTTTGTTAAGTACACAAAGGGCTAATTATCCTGCAGCACTAAACTTAGGCGTACCTTTTGGCTGGAGCAGCAAGAAGTTGTAACTTCTTCCTTTTCAAGAACACCTCTTGAAGAGGGCTGTTTCTGAAAGCCTACCTTTACCACGTCTCAGGCAGGGCTTTCAAAGCCTGGGGCAAATCTCCCACTGGTCTCAGAGAGAGCAGCTCGTACATCTATGCTTTCTTCTTGTTGCTCTCCAGATTGGTTCAGGTGACATCAGAGACGTCTTTAGTGGCAAACACTGTGTGCCACCCGTGCAGGCTCACTGCGTCCTTGCAGTACCCCTTGCAGAGAGCGACCCTGAGACAGGCAGCGGCTGGCACAGCCAGCACAGCGGCCCCCTCCGCGCTGGGAAGCTCGTTCCCACGCTGTCCCTGCCACCAGGCAAGCCTTTGGCAGAGCCAACTTTTCTGGCAGGCACCGCACTAGCATTGCTAACAGCACTGCTCCGTGCAGGAGCCCTAGCAGAAGGGCAGGTCAGGAGGGGAAGGTCGTCCCTCATTAGTTATCAGACCCAACAGAATTTTACCTTCTAGCTCTTCCAAGTCACAGGAGACTATCAAGGACTATCAGATAAGATACTCCGAACCAAGGCTGGTAAAAAACCTTTCAAACAGCAACAAGACAAGCAAGGCATATTGCTGTCACACTTCTCCTGGGGCAAGTATGAATCTGAGTCCCCTTGCTACACAAGGGTATGCTCCCTACAACCATCGCAGCTGCCATTTTTATTTGACTTGCTAAAAGTTGTTAAATTAGTTGCTTACTGCCGCAAAGGTCCACTGCGGCAGCTAAGGACCACAGGGTCCAGCTTCTTTCTCCTTGTCTTGTTCTCTCCTTGACTTGCGAGGGGGAGAGGAGCGTTACACGGCTGCGGGTTCCCAGGAAGGAAGAAGTCCCAGCTGGTCAGCAAAGCTGTTCTTCCAAAACAATGCAAGGCACTCACAGCTGGATGGAAGGTCTGATCCTCTTTACTTCTGTGTGAATATCAATTTTTGATAACAAATACATGCATTTAACAGCGTAGTAACATAGGTTCAGATATCATTTTGCTGCGCACAGCTATTGTCTGGAATCTGATACTGCAAATCTGATGGTTGTAAATATGCCGTGAACTTTGAAGGGAGTTGTCTAGCTATGAGGAATGTGGTCCTTCCATTACCAGTTATGTCAGCTGACAGCTGTACTCACAACTAAGCCACAGAACAATAAAACAGCACCTAATTATTGGAGGGAGTCAGGCACGGCAGGAGACCTGCTTTGACATTTGCCCATTTATGACTTAAATATTATGGCCACCCAGCAGTAGGAGAAAAGCAATACAACCTTTTGACATAAAAAGCACCTATTATCTAGTTTTCCTTTTGTATAAGCAAAATAACATTCTTGATGCCCAGTACAGCTCTTTTAATGAAGTAGTCAGAGGAAAAAATCTCGCTGAAGAAAAATGAGATTCCAGATGCAAATGTTTCTGTCCTCAGCATACAGAAATCAGAGGCTCGAGGTGTATGGCAGTGGCCTCAGGAATTGTGTTCACTTTTCTGTAAACGAGAATACTTTGTATTGGAAATCTTACTTTAATTTAATAGTGGTATAATTGTAACGTAACAA
Organism: Apteryx rowi; assembly: GCF_003343035.1. Classification (NCBI taxonomy): domain Eukaryota; kingdom Metazoa; phylum Chordata; class Aves; order Apterygiformes; family Apterygidae; genus Apteryx; species Apteryx rowi. The sequence continues at coordinate 3,801,418 of NW_020447752.1, read as the reverse complement.
AAATACAATGTCCCTTCTGTTCCTGTCTTTTCATATTCCAGAGCTCGCTTTCAAGGTTGAATAATGACTTCTAATCTCTGTAGTAACGCTTCACGTGTTTACACAAAACCAGCTGCTTCCCACAGATTACTTGTGGGTCATAAAGGCAGTCTTCCTACGTCCTGCATTAGACCTCATTCATGACCAGCAGCCCAAGAATGCACCTCCCCCCCCAAATCCTGAACTGAAATAGCAAGTAGTTGACCACGATCACCCTTGGTTAGCCCAATAAAAGAGGGGCACAAAAACTGGAGTATACACGAAATGGACTGCTGCCACCTCTCAGACCACTGGTTCTCTACCCTGCTCTGTAGGAAATTAAATTCTATCATTCTCTTAATAATAAAATTTTCAACATTTTAAAATGTTTTGAAATGACAATGATAAATGCACACCCACTGTTTTTTTGCAATTCAGGAGTCTTCTAAATGGTCCTTTTAACTTTATACAATATTTCACTTAATATGCTGCCTAGCTGTTGAAATTTTGCTGATATATCTGTGTAATTACAATGGTACACACTCAATAGAGACGCAATATATCAGTCCAATGTGATTTACAACTGAACACAGGAGTTTACTAGAGCTGGTGTTATTAATGTACATCTATATTAAGGATTATAATGATGCAATGTACTCATTTTGGTTATGCAAATTTTTCTAATATAGGCAGAAATTTACTACAGCTTTGCACTCATAGCCCATTACAATGTCTAACTTTTACAGTTCTGGAAAAAAGGCTAAATTTTGTTTGCTATACTCTCATGAGTTGTCACATTGAGCGAGAAAGTAGAACAGCATTTGGGCCAAAATCCAACATATTGCAACACAATCTGCTGTTCTGTGTGCATCTCAAATGGCTTTGGAGTTCTTTTAATTCAAAATTCTTTTGGCTTCTTCAGCTTCAGCACAAGTTAATCCTATAATAGAATAACATTCATTAAAATTAAGAAAATGTTAGCTACACTGCAACTGTAATTAAAACCAGTCCTTGATGTTATAAGAGCTGTACACTATTTTCAAGACATAATTGATACCCATGATGATTTATTCAGTCTATGCACACATTTTGCTAAATCTTTTCAACACTTTACGTTTTTCTTTTGTGAACAGATCATTAAAATGGAGTGATTTCGGCACTTTAGATTATACACATTTTATGGCCGATTTCCTTCACAGTTCTGTTATAGAGTATATTAAATGTCTCTTGATTCTGTTTATGCACTGGTTTGAGTTGATATGAGCTGTATAATTTTTAAGTGCCATTGATAGCCTCTGCAGAACAATAGTCTATTCCTTGGATGTTTTATATTTGTAAAACAAATCAATACATTTAAACTATATTTGGGTTCTAGTCAGTACAGTAGTTGTTGCTTTAACATTTTTGATCCATCACATCAGTGTTAAAAGAAAACAAGTATGAAGTCTCCCTCATGATTTACTTTTCAAATATAATTGAATTCTACAGGCAAGTGCATTAATCATGGTTGGTTATTTAATAAAAGTTTTCAAATTTGTGAAATACTTTTTGAAGCTAATGTTACCATCCTGTTTTTCTTAAAAATGATTATTAACAGCCAGTTTGGATGAGGCTACTAAAGCAGTTGGTTTTTATCCTCAAGCTAGAGAGAAGTGGGTCATCTGGTCTCTTGATTTTCTCTAGCATTTGTCTGATATGTAATCTCCAGAGAATCCAAGTCAGACTAGAACACACAATTCTTGCTGAAATGATTATATTAGTTAAAGTTTGTTTTCATGCAGTATTTTTCAATATCTTTGCGTGCAGGCACTTCTGTTAGTATTTTTTCCCATAAGAAAAATGATGCTGCTAGAAAATCTTCAAGTTTAGACAAAGAAATAATATTTTCTCATTTTGTTTCGACATTCAAGGACCTTCTGCTCCTGAATTCAGACTCCTCATCAGAGGCAGAGCTATGCAAGCGTGGCAGGGAAAAGATGCAGTGGGTTCAGAGCAGACTGGTTGGTACATGGTCTCTATGTGGACAGCCTCTTCTTGATTTGAAGAACTGGTTGGGTTTATGGCCAGACTTCACAAACTCTTTCATGAGAAGATAAACTTTGTCTTCAGAGAGAAAAGCTCATAGAAACTCAGTGAGCATGTGCTTTTATTTTTTTTCCTCTGATTTTTTCTTTCCCATAACTTCCTAGTGATCTGAGCAGTGATCCAATCCCGAGACAACTGAGATGGCTTTCCAGGTAATCTACTGAAGTTCTCATTCTGGTCTCACCTGTGCTTTGTCTATGTTAGAGAGCACAACTGGTGAGTCTTCTTTGGTTTGCCTTGCACTGGAGCCAAAGGAAACATTCACTCTTTATCTAATACGGTGGTGCTGTGCAAAAGGAAAAAGAAATATCCGTATAACAAGAATAATGGCTAAATACATGCAGATTGATCAGTGTGGCCGAGAGCTGTGATTCTGGAGAAGGAAAGGATAGGTGGGCAAAATTATCTAGTTCAGCTCTCTCTTTCTAGTAATAAAATTATTTATTACTAGAAAATGCATTTAAATCTCTTGCATCAGTATTAACTTTATTCAAAGGAACAAAACTTGCTCAACAAGCTTGTAAACGTGGGTAGGAATGATGATCGTTTCCAAAAATATGCTTGTATTGTCAATTTTCCAAGACCTGAGTCTCCTAGTGCCAAAACTGTGTATTGCTGTGTGCCTGTGGCCATAATTTTTTATGTATGAGAAGGTAATAGATTGTGCTTCTAATAGGAAAAAAAGAAATTTAATATTAAATGGTTCTCCAGTTTAATTAAAAATGTAATTATTAAAGTGACTTGCACACAACTGGATTGAGAATTCAGATGGTCTGAGAAGAAAAGTTCATAGATATGTTGCACGTCCCATCCTCTGTTCGGACATGAGATCCTTGCCGAGCAGTGGTGGTACCACACTGGAACCTGTGCCAGGTTACAGCAATAATTGCAAGCCCCCCAGGATCCAAGCTCAGAAATTTTTGTATGTTCTCAGGAGACAAAGATGAGTGATCATCAAAGGCAGAGGAACACAGCATGACTGTCATAAGCCTGAAGTTACAACTTAGACATGCAATAGAAAATATCATTGGTACCTCTCCAGTGCATAGCCTGTAGTAATTAAAAACTTGATCCCTGCTGTTTTATCATCTCATTAGCAATGGGGGCACAAGACTTTTATCCTTGTTTGTCAGGAATCAAACATACCAGAGGAACTCTGATTATAAATTGATGAAAGTAAAGTTAAACTTTTAAATAAGAACAGTTTCAGTTCACAGTATTTTTTGAGCTGACTAAAGTGATCTGTTTTCAGGAAAAAATAATATCGAAGTCCAGCACAGATAGTAGGGGTCACTGCTAGGAACAAGACATGAAACAGCATTTGAAAAAGTGCACATACAAAATACACTGGATGAGAAGTAAACGTAAGCCCTTTCTGAAAGTGCTAATACCACAGGTTTCAAACTTTTGACTAAATTTAAGTCGTCAAACCTTTCAATAATCTCAAGTTTGTGATGGTTTTCATTGCGCAAAGTTATCAGAGAGTTATTGTTATCACGTCAGTGAATCCAGTGTGCTATTTTGTTTCCATTAATGATGAATTCTATTAATATCAGTAGTAGTGGCTTCCCCTTTAAACCCTTTGCCAACAGCCAGTCCAGCATTTGTTTCAACAATACATGATTATGGTATAAATGAAAACCCGTTGAAATCAATGCAAAGAATCTTATTTACTTTGGTAGGTTTTGGACCAGTCCCTTTAAAGAGAATTCTTCAGGGAATTCCAGGATGGTTGCAGGTTCCCAGAAATATTGTCACTGTGTTGCATTTTAATAAATCTCTGATCTGAGCAGTGGTATCAGCATTGAACTGGGCAGAGGCAAATTTGGTGGGAGAGAACTGACAGTAACATTCTTTTATTTTGTTTGATACCATCTGAAATCACTTTTCCCCCCCTTTTCTTCCCCCATGAATCTCTCTTTCTCCTTCCCTTTCTTCTTCTTCTTCTCAAGATCTGTGACTTTCCAGTTGGAGGTCTAACAGGCTAACATACCTGAACCACTGTGATGATTTTATTAACAAGTTTTTTATCCCAATGAAAAAGCTGGATGTGTATCTTTTCACAGTGAGTAGGAAGTCACCCTTCATGTTTTGGGTCTCTATAAGAAAGGATATTGTTCATTATTTCAGAGCAATGGTGAATCAAAAGTAAAGGATCTGAATAATTTTTTTCTTTCAACCTAGCAAAAGACAAGTCCTTTAAGCCAAGAAGACTAATCAAGAACTCAGGAACTTTTTTCATGTGAAAAAGACAAGCAATGAAAAACAAAGCAAAAATGATGATACAGTAACTCATTATTTTACTGTGATTACTTTATTAGAAATAAAGTTATCAGATTCAGCAGAATTCATTATGTTTGCGCGAATGATCCATCAAAGACAGAAGAGAATTACGTGATGAACTAGCTTCTTTCACAGAAAACTGCATCTTTAAAATATGGTTTCTATAGCAGATAAGTGAGATGGTTGCTTAAACAACCTCTCATCAGTGTAAAATTTCAGAATTATTGAAAGTGAAAAACAAAGAACTAAGTTTATTTTCTGAAAAGTTACAGTGAAGAATTTATTTTTCCTAGTCTAGATGGAAAAATATCTTTTAAATTTTGACATTTAATTAAACTGAAGAGGATCAAACAGAAAAATGATAGAAGAATCTGTTTCATAACTGAGCCTAATTGGCTTATTGAACTCATTGTCACCATATAAACTGTGGAGGCAAGAACTTAATGGGAAAGAATTAGATACTTCACAAAAAGTTTTGTGAAATTATAATACCTATTTTTAAAAATTGCAACTTTGGAAGGGCTTTATACTTCAGCAGCTTTATACTTCAGCGCCTAAGTCAAGCTCAAACTGTTGTGGCTTGGGGAGAAAAGTTTCCCCACAGGCAGATTACCCCGGGTTACTAAGTGAAGCATTCCTTTCACCTCCGCTCCAGCATCTGCTACTAGCTCCTCTTAAAGGCAGGATGCTGGGCTAACTACCCCACTAGTCTGATCAAGTATGGAATTTTGACTACGTGTCTAAATGAAAACAGAACGCAACAAATTTTCTTTCTTTACGAGGATGTGTAGTCAGGACTGTATCGCTCCCAAATGGACAAAGGAATAAAAGGAAACATATTACAATCAAAAGATATTTACACTGATCCCTGAAAACATATTTAAGAACTTATGTTAAAAGCTTGAAGACAATGAACCTACATAGGTGGATAGATAATAATACAGGACTGATGTTTGTATTACTAAAGCAAAAGCCAAAATAATTTTTCTTAAGTATTAACTATCTGTATACAGATGTTTTCCCATGACACATGACAAATTTGAGATCTGCATGCTTTCTGCTAGCGCAATGTAACATTATTCCTAGTGAAATACAAATTATGGTGCTTTTACATTATACAGTCACCCAAACAGAAAATATTTTATTTTCTACCTACATGCATCTAAAAATGATCTAAGATATAAATAATTTTTCATATATTACTAACAATCTGCTGCATAGAATTCTAATACTAAATCTTGGTCTTCCTGATTTTCAGATTGAAAAGAAATAGTAGAGAGAAAAAAGCAAATGAGAGTCTTCCACCAAGACACTTTGAATCCTCAAACTGAAAACACAGATACCCCAGCCTGAGTTAATGGGCCAGCATGACATTGCCAGAATCTCCTTTCTTCAGCCTCAAACCCTTTAAATTAACAACAGTCGAGGAATGCATCGTGGTATGTATGCTGTAACTAAAATGGTCTGACAAGATTGCCATTCATTTCTTCGTTTAACTTTTCATTATGTTCAGTATTAGTATGAATGATTCATTGCACTGGATTTGTTCTCAGGTCTACGTGAGGGAAGCATTGTCAGAAGAAGGAATATGAAGCCTGTTTATTCACGTATGCCATTTTTTTAGGGTGGCTAGTAATCTTGTGTTAGACTGAGTGGTTTGCTTCATTAACTTTCCATTTGCTTTCCCAGGATGATAAGAATAGGATATGTACATCTGTTAGGGGTTTCTTAAACAAAATATCAAATGACAAACTATTTCCACTGCATCCCTTTCTTTAACCCATTAATCCATTAAATATTATCCAAAGAGAGCAATGAAGAAAAGTATTATTTTATATGCATATGTTTTGTGTTCAGGACTATGTGCTTTGAACACAGGATGGCCAAATGAAAGGCACACGCAAAAAAGGGACATCAGCTAAATAGTCCAGATCCCCTCCAAATGCACTCTAAAGCTCAAGAGAGAAGGGCAGAGGAATTAATTCTCTAGTCTTTAATTTTTTTCTCTCCATCATTTTCACAGGAGCTTGCATGATACATGGGTTATTTTTTCCTGCTGGTCCTTCCACTTCTAAACGAACCCTGTTTTCCCACAAACTCTATTCAGATGTATGTAGCTTGAAAGCTAGCACTTCATGAGAGTAGAGGAATAGATCTTCTGCAGAAGTCATGGAGTAACAGGATTTGAGAGAAAAGAGGGTCTTAAAGCAGTACAGTGAGTGGCTGGCTTCCATGAAGCTTTCAGAAATACAAAATCACTGCCAAGTTTACCAGACACTGGAGTACAAGGTAGCAGTAATTGCATCAACATCCTTTTCAACACTCAGAAATCAGAGGTAGAACCACTCTCAGCAGAGACAGAGAACAAGCAGTGCTATTGCAAGATGAAGCTATACTTGCTAGCACCACACTCTTTCAGAATATATATATTATCAATACTGTGGAATTTCCTGCCCCTTTGTCCAACTTGCCATCCAAGGAAAGTTTGGGATATTGTAAGTAGTGGTTACTATGGTTCCCCTTTGACTTCTGCCTGGATAATGCTCTCTGTGCCTGCACTGATCTCCACTGCATTTTTTCCTTATCCAGAAACTGAGGTTAGTGCACATGGGAAAACATGCAAATAGTTTTCATCAAATTAGTAAAATGAATTGTTTAGTTAGGCAAGATTCAGTGTGAAAGAAGGAGAAATGGCCCATTACAGTAATACTCTGAACTGGTGTGAATTGCAACTGGTCAATGGAAATAGTGAAAGAGCAGTTTGCATCTGCTGAATATCTTGCCTTCTGTATTCAGCCATTAATGTCCACACCAACGTCATTTTAAACCATTTTAACAGTAATATTTATTTTACAAGCTAAAATGCACTACAACCAGCATTTTAATATGAATTTTTAGGATATATAGTTATAGATATGCTGCTTTTTCCAAGTGATATAAATGATAGATCAACTCAGCAAATCAATACATTTTCAGTGACAATAAAACAAGAGGTTGTAATTATATACTGCTAGTCTGCTAGTACAAAAATATTTGTCTAGTTCATTCAAATTTGCATGGATATACCAGGTATCTGCATTTAGCCCCAAATCATTCAGAAGCAGACCAGCTTAAATCAGTCCATCATCCCAGTACATTTTCCTATTAGAAGGGAATTCTAGTTAAATGATACTCTATTGCTGAATGAAATAGATATTTATAACCAATTTTACAAGTATCAAACTATATTGTTTAAAAAAAAAAAAGGAACCTGTACAGAACTCGTACATTTTAGATTTTCCAACAATGCAAGCCCGATGCATCATTATGGCTTGCACAGAATAGTAGGTTTGCATCTATAATATCTCTTCACCATGGCTACAAATGAGTTACTTGTCCACTACCCCCTTTTTTGCATGACCTAATTCCTCACCATGCATTCATTTTCCAAAAGGACAGTCCAGTGATATAAAAGAAATATCATAATAGCATTAGAATAAATAGACCATGCAGAAATATGGTAACTGCAACACAGCAAATAGGATATGTAATAAAGAAAGCACAAGATTCCCTCAAAGAATTATTAGAACTTTCTAATTCCCTAATTTACCCAGATGTAACTGGATAAATGACCGAAAAAGCAAGTTTCATTTCCAAATGGAACACAATATAACAATAATATTGAGTTCTCCAGTCTGCCACAAATACATCTGAAAATTTTTGTTGTGTGTCAGATAAATCAGAGTATTCTGAAACTACATATCCAATCTTTTTGTTTGTGGTTTTACAACTAGTAGGGAACTTACTACACCCTTTGTTTTCAATATGGTGTAAAATCCTTGTGGATAACTCTCAGAGATGTTGAGCACCCACAGTTGCAGCTGACTTCATTTGAAATTGCAATGATCTACACCTGTGGAAAATGGGCTCACACTCAATAAATTAGGTAAAAACTTCAAAATGCAGAAAACAGTTTGTCCTTAATTGCATCATCATTTGGACTTAACAGAATTAAGCTAACAAAGATCTCAAGGGTCTTTAAAAAGAAAATAAAGGGAAAACAACTACTGGAAGGACACACTCAACTGTACTGCCTAAGCACCATCTCTTATTGCTAGGTATGGGTAGCCTCCTTATAGTGATTGCATCTTCTGATGTGTAGCTGTACAAAGAAAGAGTAAAATGGTACTGCTACTCTGAATGGTGGATTCTTCTCAGGTAGTATTTGATATTGCTACTTTGATTGTACAAGATTCAAAGAGCAACTGCATACAGATGTTATAGACAACTGCTTATATGCTCCATCTGCTCCAAGACACTCTTCACGTCTCCAAAACACTCTCAAACTGTATTTGGTTAAAATAACTAAATTAAAATTCATAGCAGTGCTTCTAAAGTATACTTAACCTGAAGTTTGTTATTTCTAGTTTAGCCAGACTACCTTCTAAGAAAAATTGCATAGGCCAAATACTAAGGAAGGACAAAGCACATACCGCTTGCCCTGAGATTCAGAATGCTGCGAGTTTCTCACCAGAGACTGGCATATGCACCATGCAAGATCCTGTGCACGGCAGCGCGGCGCTGGCAGTATTAGGCAGACTTACAGTCCAGTTACTATGGTCGCAGCAATGGAAGACCTTGGAAATCAAGAATGTTACAAAGACTCTTGTCAGGATGTCTAATACTCAGAGAACTACACCCAAGAATAGCATATGCTCATTCCTAACTACGCACAGCCCTCTGGACAGAGAGGCTGCACTGATGGCCTGTACTCCTGCCCAGGGCCATAAGCTATGAGAGGACAAAACCATTTAGAATCCTGAAGACCCTGGAGATACCTGCTAGAGTCTGAGAACCAAAGTAATGCCAGGGTTTTCAAGCTTCCAAGTAGTTTTGTTCACCATCCACCAACACTGCAGAAGGAAGCAGGACAAGGATGTACAGATTAAACCATGCAAAATCTCAATTCATTCTTGATACGCATCTACATTGAGATGAGCACTGCATTTGTCCTCTTCCTTGGGGCATCAACAAAAAGCCTCATTGGCCCATCTTAAACCAGGGATTTCAAAGCTGCCTACAGCACTTGGAGGCCTGCTGAGCTCTCTCTATAAGCCATGTAAGGTTTTTCAAGAGGATTGCTCCCTGAATTGTTTTTTTTCTTTTCACTACCCGACAAGTGGTCCAGATTAAGTCTTGAGTGCTTCCTGCAACTATGGAATGACTGCAAAAATAAAACAGATCTTAAACAGGGTGAGTATTAGGTCAAGTCTATCTGTTGTAGCCACCGTCTGTACAGAGTTTAGACCAAAATCTGGAGTACAGATCTCTTTCTATAAACAAACTATAAACATTGTCAAGGAGGAACTAAGGAAACCTCATAAAAACATATATGCACCAGCAAACATATAAATCAGGCCTACGGTACAGCAGGTCAAACAAATAGCTATTATTGCCATTCTCTTTTGGCAGTGCTACTATTTAAAATATCTCTTTCTTCTGAGATGAGGCGAAACACTTCATTCCCAGGCACAGAAGGAGAACTTCAGAGATAAATATGTTTCTGACTCACTGAAATCAAAGCTGGCCCTGTGGTTAAAATTGGTGATAAAAAAAAAAAAAAGGAAAGAAAAAGAAAACTGCTCCACTTCACTATTAGTGGAAAAGAAACTTCAGCAAAGATGGTGTGAAAAAGGAAAGATAAAGATTGCTCACCCCCGACCAGCTCTTAGGATCTTATCATTAATATAACATTTAACAGACAGCTGTCTCAAGCGTGAACCAGCCATTCCTCCTCTTGAAGGGACTTTTTGCTTAGCCACACATAAAAATACCTTCTCTTCAAGACAGACATTGCACAAAATGAATCATAAATTCAGTTAAAAAGTCACTAAGATGCAACATGCAACCAGACTACATAGGATGTTAAAATACAATCTTTCCTTGTATTTACCTCTGTCACTCATGCCCAGTGACCTGATCTAAAGTCTGTTAAGTCAATCGAGTGCACCAGCTGTCCACTTGCAAGAGGGAAGGTTGCCTCTGAAAAATGAGAGTTGCGTCCCTGCTGATGAGATTCCACAGACCCCATGGCAGGGAAGGATGCCCCGGTGGCACACTCTTCATGCCTCCCTCCTCAGGTCCTGGCAGAGAGGCTTCTGTACCTGTATTCCCTCTCCTCTCCAATGGAAAACCCCATCAGATAAATTTGGGAGATGGAGAAAATTCATTTTCCAGAGAAGGAATCCCTTTTGTTATGTAAGAGCCATCCTACCCAAAAGAGATGCAATTCATATAGCTGCTCAAATGAAATTATTGCATTTTGGATTGTTTGCATCACTGCATAGTATTTATTACACACATAAAAAGTAAGTTAGAAGAAAATTATTTAGGTCAAACTCAAGCACTTAAAAATAAGGAAATGCCAGGAGTGAAGTTGCTCATGAAACAGTATTAGCTTCCTGCTGCTTATATGTTATTATTGCTTATACGTTACATAATTGCTTTTTTTTTCCAGAGAACCCGTGCCTCATTCACTACACAGAATAGCCAGATCGGTGTTGCTGAGTGCTTCCCTTTGCCTCCGGAGCTCAGTGTGTACCTCCCTACCTTATGTGCAGTACAGTAACAACTGGCTTTGAGACAGAATTATTGATTTCCTAATGGACCTTTCTGTGGCACTTATCACTAAAGTATCAGTATTTTAAAAACATAACTTACCCTTTCAGGCTCTGTGAAGACAAATGACAGAATTATAGCCACTTTTTTTGATGGCTTTTTTTAATACAAAAACACAACAAATTTATACTTTATCTTATTCTCAGAAATGACTGAGGCAGTCAGCTGAGATCACACATTTCAGGGAAAATGGATATAGTTTGACAGAACTATGAGCAACTCAAATGTTTCTCATAATAGGAAGCAATGGGCAACCTGCTTAACAAACAGTGCAACCGGCTTCAGTTACTATTTTGTGCAGGAAATGTATGCTTCCTCTTGCAAAAAGCATAAGGGATAATGGTCATGCCCTTTCCTCCAGCCCCAAAGAATTTATGGGCTAACGCAGACAAACAGAATACAAAGTTTATCAGAAGTCAGGGAGACATTATTCATCGTAGGAACAGTATAATAGGCTTTTCCTGAAAAGGGGTTTAAAGAAGGAATTTAAGATGTCTGTCATATTTGGCATATGCAAGAATGTATATGCACCTTATGCAAACACTGCTGGAGTAAATGTAAGTTTTTTGATGAATGTTGAATCTGGCCCAGAGGGAAGAGTTAGAAGAGAGAATGGATAGGAGATGTTGGGTGAAACACGCATTGGGGAAAGTAGCCAAATTTATTTGCAGTTGCTCTGCATTAATTGGCTGGTATAAGCAGAAAAAGAACTTCTCGGGGACAAGTGGTATACATCTGCTTTATTCTGGGATATGGACTCAAAAGGGTCGATCCAGTAGTGCTGCTTTAGGGAAATGAATAACAACGGATCGAATAAAATAGATGCTTCCAATTTATTACCCCATGTTTATGTAGTTTGTATTTTAAAAATATCTACTCCCTTTATATGCAGAACATTTCCACAAACTGCACTGAAATTCTCAGCTGCTGGTTTCTTATCTCATCTGATAACCAAGACAGTTATGGCAGGTAAGCCAAAGTCCGGACTCCAGGCCCACGTTTTAGAAGTCAGCTTCATAGTCATTGCCAGCAGCACCTAATACTGGAAATGCTTTGCCTTGGCAGGTCCGGAACATTTTCAGCTACTGTAAGACTGTCCATTCGCAAATTTTGATTACAAGGTCTGGCTTTGGTCTGCGCAAGTGCTAATCCATGCGTGGCTTTCCTTGCTCTTCCCCACTGCGCAGACCCAGTAACCCTGGCTGTTACACAGGTGGGCAGAGCCAAGCGTCTACATAGTCCCATGCCCGCACTAGGAGGGGAATAGTAGCCTGCTTTCAGCTAACCAGCCTTACCTCACCTCTTGCAGACGCAGTATCTGGCACGGCAGTTATTTTGTGTGGATGGATAAAGGCTCCTTGGGCCTTCTGACTACTCCGCACAGGAAGAGTCACACGGAAACCCATGCAATTAAGGTGCTCAAACCTCAGGAGGCCTCACTTTGCATGGTCAGGCCTGTATTTCCTCACCATCCACTTAAGGGAAAAGGCTGAAAGCTGATTGTGCAAAGGAGACTGAACTATTTTTATATCTGAAAAAGAGAGCAAAATACATTGAATGTTTTCTCCCTTTGCCACACACGCACACCAAGCAACATGGATTTACATGAGCCTGCACCGCCCAGCTCAGCCAGGCACATTAAGCTATCAGCACATCATCAAACCATCACCAACACTTCCTGCCTGCCTTTTTCCCTGCTTCTTGTTATTTACCCTTTGCCAGGCAGCAGCAACCACAATCTGCAGCTTAACAGCTTGCACTACACTGAAAAGAAACCCCTGCACAAAGAAATGTAACCACAAAATTATGTCACTCAGTAGCAATTAGCTTTGTTTTCAATATATGCAACTTTGGGGCTGGGGAGGAATTAAAATGTGATAGCAATTGAGCAGGGAAGCAGGTGAGTGACTCTGTGGCTTGTACGGGATCTATCACTTCTCTTGGGATGGCTAAAGTCCATAATTCACTGAAGCCATTGCAAGTCCAAGCACTCTGGCAGACATGGAAAACTACTGATGTATCTGATCTGAAACCACAGAACAAACAGGAGCAACGTTACCAGCTTTTCCTTCATGCAGTCACTGACATGATTTTTTGAACAGCTATTACGCGTCTGAAAATTGACATATTACTGGTAGCAGCACAAAAGGCACTCTCTTTCAATAGATGTTACTCAGCGATCAGTGTCCAACCCTTAATGTTTTCTTTTGTTAAAAAAAAATCACAAAAACTAAAGTAAACCACAATCTGGTTCTGTGCCAACAATATTAACCAGCTTCTTTCAGAGCCTTTGAAGTTAGCAGGGGGCACCCAGTCTTGTGGTGCAAGAAAAGAATGATACTTTAAGCGATTCCTTTTCATCCCTTTAACTTAATGAAAGATTAATAGCCTTGTTATTTTTGTTTCTGCCTTATTTTTTATATTCAGGGGGAAAAAAAAGAATTTTTGGCACTCGTTGAAACTGAAATGCTGTCTATAATGATTTTATGGATCAGTGAAGCACTGAGTTGTTTTGGGTGGTTTTTTTTGCCCTGCCTGTGAATCCTGTCTTAACAATGCCAGGTGCAAATGAAGTTACAAACTGTAAGTCGAAAAAAATAGCCATGCATATACTTTTGGAGAGTAGGAGGATGAAGGTGGAAGCAAGCTTTTGGTGTGCACAGACCTAAAAGGAAAGTAGTGAGGGGGGGGGGTTTAGCAAATCTTTTCAGCCAAAGAGCTATGGATTAGTTATAAAAATGTAATCCATTTCCTAGCTAAAGAAAGCAGCTTTGCATCACTGCTGGCTGTGAAGATACAATGTGGGTTTTATAACTACTATTTATTTATATATTTTCTACTGAAGCCAACAAGCTAGTATTCCTGGCTTCTTGTTGATGTTCAAGGTATAGAAGATAGGTAGCTTTTATTTTGTCTTTCTGTTTTCATTCCATATCTGATTTGGGGGGATTTTTTGTAGATCTCACCTGAAAAATACCATTGCAGCCTCTATTGATTTCCTCTGCTTCTCTCTTCTTATTTTCTGGGCTACCTTGTGTGGTTTATGTGTGCAACACCTTATGAAAGATATAGTGGACCAAGCGAAAAGCATGGTGTAATGTTATGTGACCAGCCATCGTTTCATTTTGCCAGCGAAACACCTCCCCTGAGCTTGCACAGCGCTCGTATATGGACGTTTAGTTGCTATTTTTAGTATTATACCTTTTTTTGAGCATGGGTAGGATGAATGTGATGTGGCTCATGACAACTGAGCGAGACCCAAAAGTTCTAAAAACCTAAAAGTTCTCTAAATAAATCCATTATAAACACTACTTACAACATGTTTATTAACTTTTGATCTTGTATTCAAAAGCTCTTTATGCATAATAAACCTAGGGTAGAGTGTGCACATGCACTCCAGCTTAAGTGAGTAAGAAGAAGATTTATTTTTGCTTTCATTTTAAGTTGTTAATGTTTAACTTAACATTAAGGGCAAGGCAGCCTTACCCCAAGTAGGCCTTCGGATTGTATTCTGGTATAAATAAGTGACTCTCAGAATCACGCGCAGATTTGTGATGGAGCCAGGACCCGATTCCAGATTTCTCATCTCCTAAACCAGGGCTCTATCCATTTATCCAGCATAAAGAGTCTAAGTTTCATTCAGTATTTCACATTCACATTACAGTTAATAAGATCCCTGCAGTCTCTTATGGCCAATATTTACAACATCGCTAGATTTTTGCCATAATTCTTTGTTCTGTGGTCTATTTTTCCTCAAATTTCCCGTTTAACCTGGTATTAAATTCTGATTCTGATGTTCACTTTAATTCTTTAGGTAATTGCAAAAAAGTGTGAATCAAATGCATTAATACAATTACTACAAGCGTTGGGTGAACTCCTTTCATCATAAATTGTTCCACAGTGTCTGACAGATAAAAACGATTAGATCAAGTGTTTCAAAGGGTGAGAGTTGCTAAACTTTGAGCTGTACGTTAGCAAATAGAGTGTAGAAATGCGCTAGTGGATATCATGTGCACAACTTCACTAAACTTGCAATCAAAGTTCCTTACAAGAACTAGCCCTGAGGTTGGCAATTCCACTGAGCCAGGCTGCTCCGCTGACACATAGCCGTTCTGGCAGGCAGAGCAGTACGTGCTTTAAAAGCTGTCTTCATCGGAATTCAGAGAAGGGATGGTCCCAGCGTACAAAATAAAACACATCACTTCTCTTGATAACTAGTCTGTTTCAAATGAGAAATCACAGCAGTGCAATACTGTAAAAATTAAACAGAATTTTTCTGCTATTATACCAAACAGCCTACTTAATAAATGGGTAATGAAAAAGAATAATTTATTACAGCTTGTGAATTTTGACAGTTCTAAAAAGACGTTCTTAGAGTTTCCCCAAAGGGAGAAGAGGATGTTTCTTCCTTAACACACTGGCGTTAGATGTAATTTCTCTGTCTGTACAATTTTGCTCCTGCCTGGTAAAAGGGATTAGATTTTTTTTTCTTACATCATAACCTATTTTAAGCAATTATAATCTATGAGTAATAAATCATTTTCATTCACCTCTCATGGGGAGAGAAAAGATGTGAGAGAGCATTCTGGAGTTTTAATTTATATCAATGTTTGCATTACTATTAAATGAATTAAATGGGTTCTACAAATGTTCTCTCATAAATCTGCAATAAATTATGGAGCATCTCAACCTCAGACTTTTAATTGTCTCTTTTACCAGCTTTTTGTTTTGTTCTGTTTATTTTAAACTGGATAGCACAAACAGTTATAAAACACACTGAAATACTTAAAAGACTCTCGGGTATTGCAATATAGGGCATAACTTCAGTCATTAGCAACATTGCATATCCATCTGAACTGCACTAATTTAGAGGAACCGCGGTCCTGCCTGTGAAGCAGCACGACCTCTGCCAGCCTTGACACAGACACAAGCGGCTCCGAGAGGGACCATGCCCGAAACGACGCGCTGGCCCTAGCAAAGGCAACTGGAATTTTTCACCCAGTGTTTTTTCCTAGCTGATCTTCTAATGGCATGGCACAATTATTATATTATGATGGTAAAACTTCTAAATGGCAAGTGGGAATAACTGAATTAATCTAATTAAACATACGAAGGTAGAGGTGGGGTAAAACGTACATTAAGGGAAATAAAGATTTCGATTTACATTCCACACTTTCTTGTTAGACTTTTGAAGGGACCTAGAACATGTACAGCAGCTCTGCAAGAGCTCCAGAATTTTACTTAGCACACATTGAAGGCGATGTCACTCGCCTTATTAGATCTATCACCTGCACTGTCATCTGCCTCTGCCTGAGGCCGATGGCACAACACCTGCCCTTACGTACTCCTTCAAAGCTTTTAGCTTCATTAATGTGTCCATTTCAAGGGTTAATTATTCTTGTAATATAGCAAAGTGCCTTACTTCCCTTCATTTACTCTCATTCCAATATAGTAGAAATTCTATTTTGCCCTCACCAAAACATATAAAGCAAATCTGATATTTTACGTTATTATCATTAGGCCAAATATATCAGTCAATGTATTTTAAGAACTAAGAACTCAGCACATAATTCTCCACACTCAGAAAAAACAGCTTGTTCTATTTATGTCCAATTTTATCCTTTAAAATTCACCTTTGAAGAAGGAGCAATTTGACACAGAATGAAACTCTAACCTTGCAAGTATATCCTTAGTTCCTTTTGCAGTCTCTGTCCAAAATGTTCTATTTCCTCAACTTTTCAGGACTGCTCTGGCCCAAATTCTAGCTACTGTATAACCTGATTACATTTGAGCAGCTGATCAACAGTTTCTTTTCAAGTCTTTCTTAGCATATGATTTGATTTTGGTGGGGGATCTTTCATTGTTTGTTTACTGGATTTTCTTTATCTGCCACTGCAACACAAATCTATATACTGAACATAGTTTTGTACAGGAAAATAAATTCATTCCATTTCAGAACAACCATTTAAAATGGTTAATCTGAAGTAGAAGAATTACTTAATTATTATAAAAGTTACAGGCATACTAACCTAAAGCAAAACTCATTGTAAAGCTCATCACAAATGATTCACAAGTTTCCATTTCAATTCTAAGTTTATAAAGTTGCAACAGACATGAATTGGCAAAATAAAAAAATAAAACAATGCAAATTCCTGAATCTTCACTGCTTTGCAACATGACAAATTAGCCCCCAAAGGCTACCATATATTTCAGCATGCAACGTAATCTCAGTGACTTGAGCGAAAGACTCTGTAGAAAACCCTTCCAGGGACCTACGCCTTCAGGGAAGGAGTCCGAATAAGGAACTCCAGCAACTGACACCTATTGCAACATTGGCTCCGGTTTTTGTCTTGTTGCACTAGTTTGGGATTTGTGTATTGCTGTTTAAGGGAACAGCGCTTAAAAGCAAAACCAGTTTTTTTGTGGACCAGGAGGAGGGCTACTTGAATCAGAATGAAGCACAGGTAGAAGAGAGCTATTTGTCATTCATTGTTGTGGCTTCTTATGTCCATGATGAGCAATGGCCAAGCCCTAACTCCACGCGTATGATGAAAAGTTCTGCAGAAATACTGCTGTTGCGGTTAAGCAGACAACTGCCCTTCAACAATGCATTTCCTTCCAAAATTTTCTTTCTGGTATTGAGAACTCCTATATCACCCTTCCCCCCAAATAATCTGTACAAAATTCCTGTGATTCTACATAATATTAGTCAACAGAGCCTAAGCAGCTGGTGTAGTTTATATCTGCAGAAGGTGAGGGTGCTGGGAGTGGAGAGCCGCTGACGAACGACCAAGGCTGTTCAGGCAAGCGCGGCCCATGCGGCGAGCTTTTGCAGTTCTGCTCCATCACAGTTAGCCTCTGGGAAAGCTGATCGAGGGGAGTCAAGCTCTCCTTCTGCACGGATAAATGACTCTTACTTCCTGAATGTGGAAATCGGGCAATGGTACTGTGCACCTTGTTTGGGGATGCAGCAAGCACTGCTGCAAGAACAGTAACACTGCTTTCTCCATGCCACCCAGAGTTCAGGGATGCATTCAATTTTCAACAGCTGATCCTACAAACCTATATGTAAAAATATTATCATAATAGTAAGCAAGACTTAAACCAAGTTTTCGAACTTTAAAATGTTTTTCAGACGTTGCCTGGCTTCAGTCCTGATGTAAATGACTAGCAGATCTACCTGGAGCGAAGGCATTTCTGCTGAAAGCCTGGGCACAGCTTTAATCCGTGACGCAGCCTCATGAAAACCGTGCTTGAGCAAAGGCAGGGTGCAGCCATCTCTGCTAGCCCTCCCGCCCCTTCAGGCCAGGACTCCTCACTATTTTTTGGTTTACTTCTAGCAGAGATCACATCTAATACTGCAATTTCTTCCTGCAGTGTATTTTTTGTCATTCGTGCCCTGTGTAAGGATATGGCTAGTTTAGATCAGTAAACACCATTAATGAAATTTGCCCAGTATGTCCTTTAAACATTAATACCCGCATTTTACAGATGGGCAAACTGAGGCAGAGAGGTTAAATGATTTCCATAAGGCCTGAGTCATTGCCTGTCTGGGATTAGAAAATTTGCTAGTATCTACAAATTATCTCATTCTGCGAATGAAATACTCTGCAGTGCTGTTGTGTGCAGTCTTCATGGAGTCACTACCTGCTAGGACGAATTTTACCCAACACATTTAACATATTTAAACACACGTGATTTTTTTTGAAAATTAAGCAATTGTTTAGCACTTTGCTGAACTGGGTCCCAAACAATTACAGTTCGATCACATTCTAAACCTCTCTTCCACGCAATGTTAGTGTACAAATGCAATGCATTATTTTTCCAGTTTCAGAGTAAATGATATGGTCACTTGGATCTACAGCAAACATCTATAAATGGAAAAGCAGAGAATTGGTGGGGGTTTTTTTGCTTGTTAATTTAACCAAAAACGTGGGGCTGCCTTTTAGGTTACGTTCCCAGAGATGATTATGGCATTTGGCTCCATTTCAATGGCACATTAGTATGGAAATACCTCTTCAGTGAGTTATTTTTTAATGTCAGATTGAGGAGGAGGGCAGGAGACCTAGGGATTTGTGAAGCAAGCAAGCAAGCATACAAAATATCCGAAAAAATAGTGATACAAAGGACATAAGGACATAACTATGTAGCATACGATTCAATTAGGAGCAGCTGATCCGCATCCAGGCAGATTCATGGAGCCATCATGAATGTTCTTAATAATGAAATTCCATCCACTCTGTGCTATTAGTTCACTAGAGCTTTTACCCCCAGAGCATTTGCAGACTTTGATTTGGATCCAGGGAATTGCTTAACAGCTGGAAAATTTTAAAAGCTGAATGGGAATTTTGTGTTATGTAATTTTCTCATCTTGATGAATGGGGGAGTTTGACATGTGACTTTAGTTAGCACTAATGGAAGTTACCCTTGCATTAGCATGTATGGAAAGGAGAGAGCACACCCAAGATCCTGATGTGTGCTGGCTTGAGTCTATTATCTCTGTATATGCTACAAAGAAGAGTAATGAGTTCAGTACTGGCACGAAGTCTTATGAAATATTGTAAGATTTATGCATGCATTCAATTTAGGCATTGTCAGAATTAAATAACAACTGGTTATTACAGCTAGTATAGGTAGCAACATTTAACAAAGCTGCCTTTCAACTGCCTCTTTTGTTAATTGTTAATTCTTTGAGCTGAAATTTTCATTGCTGAGTGTCTGACTATAGGCATTAGTGTGAGATGAAATGGTTCAATCTTTCATAAGACTGGACTTAGGGAAAAAGAGGTTGTTTTGCTCAAAAATGGATTTTTTTTTTCTGAGAAGCTCATATTACTTCAGATTTTGGGATAGGGATTTGAAGGAGGGACATCCTTTTTTTTTTTCCCCAAGAATACAAATCTGAAAGCCCAATGGAAATTTTATCTATATGTGCACAAATTTAATTTGGTCTCTGCAGAGCTTATGGGTATCTATGTCATATTCTCAGAGAAACTGAGAATAATTTTTCTGGACTAAGCTCTCCTAGTTAACAGGAGCACTGTGGTGGCAGATACTAGGAATCAACATGGAGACCATCCTTCCTATAACCTCAGTGCTTCTTCAAAGGCCTGCCTGAATTTCAAGTAACAGAGCAGGGGAGAACAGATGAAAGTTGCCAAGGTAATAAGTGACAGCCTTAATTCTGGCACTTTCTAATTTCTGAAGGTTTCACCTTTCAACCAGAACATTCTTTTAGTTTGTTAGCTTTTAACAGAATATTGTATACAAGCAGCAGTATTATTAAGGATAGCTTCGGTTGGGAAGCTGTATTGCACAGTAAGGAAGTTTACCTATTGCTTCTTTGAAAGCAGACGTCTCTCTGCCAACCCTACTTCTTTTGCGATTTTGCTCAAGTTGATCATTTCCTATTTCTATCATCGGGAACAGCAAAATCATGGTGAAATGAACTGTTTTTGTAAGATGTTGGCAGTGAATGAATTTGTCTCAAAAAATAAGCCCTTCTCTTTCAATCTAAGTTATAAAGAGAAGCATGCAAGTTTTTTTGGATAAAAAAAGTCTGTCTTCATTCCACACAGGCTGCAGCCGTAAGGTTTTCAGGGTAAGAAGTCTCACAGTGTCTCCAACTCTAACCTGCCCGCTGAAGACAATCACCCCTGTCTGTCCTTGTGTCTTTGCTGGAGATTACTGACCCCTCCACTGAGCTGACGAAGTCCCTCCCTAGTCGGCTTCAGGGAAATTAGCCGAGCAAATTTCACGCAGATTAAATAGGTGGCTGAGGTTATCTGCCTGAAACAGATGCTGCCTGTGAGGTGAGTGGCCCCACAAAATGCTGGCACACTGGCAAGATTCAGCTTGCACAAGGTAAGATTTTGAACGGTACAGTTGTATCAGGGAGAAGACTACTTACGACCTATAGGTCTTGCATGTGACATGAGGATCTGTGAAGAGGACTGCAGATCTTCATTTGCTTGTCTCTGGCGTTGATAAGAAAACCCTGTGTATTCTATATCCTATCCTGCTGTAAAAATTTCTTGACATGTGCCTTCAATTAGCACTAATTATGTATTCCAAGGAACAGTAAGGATGTTCCTGTTTTTCTAGAGGGGGTGAAAAATCATGTTTCTCTGAGCTTAGCTTTAATATCTTTGCATCCTCACTGTCTATTTCAAAAGCAAAGCTGATGCCATGAGGCACTGCAGGAATTTGGAAAAGATGTTTTGCTTTTGAAACAGAAGCTTCAAATCCACTCTAAATCCCATATAAAAGTTAGTCCAGGAAAGTCAATGAATGGTTCATGATCAAAGTCCCTTCACTGAATTTTCTAACAGCTTCCAACAAAATACGTTTCAAAGGGAACTGACTGCATCAAGTGCTTTCCAGAAAGCCCAAATGATAACTCTCAGTTCCTGATAGCTTAGAGAAGTAACAGATATGAAACTTCAGTGCCTAGATAGCATATGAATTGTTTTATATGAGTTGCCAAACACTTCCGAGTTCCAAAATATTCTGTAGGAAATTTAACATTTCAACATTCAACAAAGAGATAGAAACATTGTGTTTCTTTAAGGGCTACATCCAACCAAAAATACTTGCTATGCAGGGTACTTCATTCTGGGAGTACTTTGGGCTTACTTCTGCCATGCTATCACTAAACAACACCTTGCTTGTGGAGAAAAGTACTGGTCCTTAAATTTATTGAATGCGAATGTGGAAGCGGAAGCTTATTTCTCATTCTGAACATGTTACATCTGATCCCTCATTGCTTCTTCCCTTCTCCACAGCAGGACAAAGTTAATGTGCAATGCTTAGAGGGATCGGAATGGAAGTATCTGACACCTGTGATTGCTCAAGGGACAAGGCAACGGAGAATCAACTGTGATGCTACAAATAGCCAAATGCATAGTTGATTACCGAGCAATAATTTTAATTTGAAATCTTATTGAAAAGCCTTAGGATAAAGCATTTGAGTGATGTGCGGCTTTGTGAGACATTCAACAGACTTCTGTCCCTTTTACAGAATTCTACAGGACAGCTGAAAACAAAACAAAACAAATAAAAAGCCCCTTCCAAAAAACACAGTATAGAACATAGTTTTACCCATTGAATTCTGCAGATTTAAGCCTAATGACAGAATACTGTTTACACGCATATTTTTACAGGAGTTGTTCAATGCAAAGAATAAAGGATTTATTCCTGAAAATCTTGACACAAAAAACTCCTATCAGTTTAAATTGTAATTAAGTTCATGAAAGGCTTGCGGAATCAGATACATTTAATTTAATAATTGTAGTTTCATGGGGATTACTTATTTAGTAGGACACTTGCACATGGCTGATTATACTTAAATTTCTTTTTTTGGTGCATTTGCAGTGACACAGGAAGGGGCAAATCTTTGTATTTTATAAACAACTTTGATACTGTAAGTAAAAGGCAAAACCTGCAGTCTGCTAAAGAAGTCGTGCTTGTCAATAACTTGGGGAAACAATTCCAAAAACTGCTGTCATCACAGGGGGCACAAGCATTGTTAAAGTCATTACAAGCTAAACCACCTCAGAAGATGGAGCCAATGGTTAAAGCAGTGGTGTGCAATACATACGATATCACTGTAAAATGACAGAGATTTATACTTGCCTTTATAGAAACTGAAAGCAAAAAGATTAAATGAGTGAGATGGTTGAGACTGTTCAGGTGATACCGGGAAGGAAACCCTATGGGCGGTATTAGGAAGCTCTCCACCCTCAAAATAATGGAGAGTAACGATGAATAAGGTCATCAGCAAAATGACTAGCCA
Source organism: Apteryx rowi (assembly GCF_003343035.1). Classification (NCBI taxonomy): domain Eukaryota; kingdom Metazoa; phylum Chordata; class Aves; order Apterygiformes; family Apterygidae; genus Apteryx; species Apteryx rowi. The sequence goes on along the minus strand of NW_020447752.1, from coordinate 3,778,581 downwards.
TCCTGGCAGCTTTACTTGCTATTGAGTCAAGAGAATTATGTGATCCACCCATAGACAAATAGGCTATATTACACACACATAAAAACACTTTGGCAGAGCAAACAATAAAAAAAAAAGAACAAAAATCAGAGGACAATACCTGCGCTTTGTAAAATCAGCATAGCTAGGCTGAAGCAAATAGAACCATGATGACTTTTAAAATCTCCTTTTAGGAAAGTGAAAATTTCTTTAAGAAAGTTTGTCAGTATGGGTGCTTCTAATATTGTAAACTTATTTAAGAGATCAAGATGTATTGACTATACATGTTTTCTTTACATTTTTAAAAAGTATTTGCTCTGAGGTAGTGGTTAATGGGAATAATCAGGGACTTTCCCACAAAGCTGTTACAGAATGTCCTGTATTTTCAGGGAGGTAAGTAATAAACTTTAGTGCCCCTTTGCAGTTGGACAGTAGCATGGTGAGAAGTGGTGGTTTTTTTCAGAAAAACTGTAGGAAATTGGGCTATTGTTGCTTTGCAAGGTGGACAACTTCAGTTGATAGAAGGAATTTGCTAAATTATGATTTCTGGTTCCTTCCTACAAGTCTCTGCCAATAAAAATTCTAAATGCTGAGTTAGGCAAAGTTAGGTTCAATCTATTGTATCAAGCCTGTTGTGCCCACAGCATTTTCCTCCATTTAAATCCCAGTCTAAGAACTGTACTGCACACAAAGTCTTGTAATCGGCTTTCGTGAAAAACCTCACCTTTGGAAGATACAGTTCAATATATGTGCAACTCTCACTGTGTTTAAATCATATCGTGGCTTCACAGGGAATTGAGATTACTCCTCATCTCTTAGCTGGTGCTTATCATTTCATGGGGTTAAGCTGTCATGCCTCAGTTTCTCCATATGTTGCCTACCTCTTCCCTAAAGATATTAGAAAACAGATAATTGTGCTTGTGAAGTGCATTATGATGCTGAAATGGAAGATGCTGTAGAACTGCGAAACAGTTTTAGCACTAGATTCAGGGACCAGTTATTTGCTAGGCTCTGGTGTACCTCTGTTGTTTTGTCTTGCCCATTCTGGACCCTCTTTTATGCCATAACATTTAGAGTGAAGGCATGAGAATCGCAGAGGGGCAGCTTGATACCAGTGAGGAGGAGAGAAGCACGTTGGGGAAGAAAGGCTTAGTTGAGGGAAGATGCTTCCTGGAAGGCTCATGGGAGAAGGGCCTTAGTGCACTAGCAGGAGAAGGTGTAGGGAAACAGTGTAAAGAGAGAGAGACAGAGAGAAAGAGAGAGAGGAGCAGTCTGCGGCATAAATTCTAACCAGTATGGATACTCTTGACTCTACTTCAAACAACTTTTCCTTTCAGATTGTTTTAGCAATTGAGTTTACATGCCACATAATTTTCTGTCGTCCCTAGATTTATATCCTGTCCCATATACAATCATCTGTTCCTTGTTTTCTGAACTTTAGACTATAACAAAATCTGATATAGAAAATGTTTACCTTTAAATCACTTTTCCTGTAGCTCTCTTTTCTTCTGTGTATTTTGTGTTAACTTCAATAGTTGAGCACCCTGCATTTTTAGCTACACCTCACAGCCCTGACCTATAGCATTCTCCATATTGTATGTAACCACAGAGAGGACTCTGATGTTAAATACAAAAGAGAAATAGGAGTGTTGTAAGGTCATATGCTTCTTGCATAACGGATTTCAAAGGAAGCAATTGTTTAAAGGACTGGAAGATGACAGAAAATAATCTGTGTAATCCAACAATCAAAACCTGTATTCATTAGCACAGGGAACTTTGTTGGGTGCCTCAAAAAATGGAAAGGTGAGTAGTCAAACTGAGAGCAGCTCTTTAATTTCCCACATTTCAAGGAGCAAAGAATAGGCTCTGTGTGTTTGGACTATTGTAGTTTTGACTTTCATATTTCTAAACCTCAGGATTTAGATCTGAATCTTGAAAGTGATTCAGACTTTCGCCAGTTCTCCTGTCCTCAGCTGAAATACAATGTGGAATTTTTTTGAAATAATTGTGCAGCTATGACCATGCCTTCAATAAGGCATTTTCTACATGAGCAGGATGCTTTGAAGTGTGGAGCCATGAAGATGGGGAGGGCCAAAGGTGAAAGCTGTGCAATAGAAGTTTACATTCCAGTCAGAGAACGGGTTGGAGGGGTGAAGGAATTAGTCTATTGATATTCAGTGCTTTGACCTGCTAACAATAACTGTGGCACAGGGGTTATAACAGCGGCACATCCCTACATTGTGTATCAGTGGAGAGAGACAGACCTTATCTGCTTTAGTTCGCTTCGGAGGAAAAATCAGCAGGGCTTTTGCCATGTGGTCACCAGCCGCTGCTACTGGGGAGAATGGGAAAAAAATTGTTCATAATTTCTCCATCACTGCATTGGGTCTAAGAATAAGTCAGCTACAGATCTGCAATATGACAGGCATTTTTCAAAACCTGATGCTGGGAAAGAGAAAATAAATTAATAGGGTATTCTGTGCTGGATTTTAAAGGGCATAGACTGAGGAAAGCAACTCCCTGCTGCTTTTTTCCCCTCTAAGATACAAAAAAAAATCCTCTTTTTCACTTTGAAAGTATTTTTTATAAAAACTAATCAAAGCAACACCAACAATTTTTTGACACCAGAGAATACTTTTCCCTTGGTATACAGCACATTTATAACACAGCTCAGCTAGCCCTGCAGATAAAATTTTGTGCTGGGGAATCTGCAGTTTTACTAAAATAAACCCAACAAGTTTTAGCCCATACAGTGGAAAAGGCACCAGCCAGGTGACATTGAGCTAGCAAGGCACTCTGGCCTCTGGCTGTGGTTCTGCCCCTGACCTCTGGCAATCACTTCCCAAATGTCTGGTTTTGCTTTCTCTCCTGCCATTTGTCTACCTTGGCAACCATGGCATGAAAGCTAGACACTAGCACAACACAAATAACAAAACAGTACAACATTATGTAGCACAAAGCACAAATCAGTGAGCAGTTTAGGTTCAGTTTGTTCCTAGGACCTTAAATTTTAGACATACAGGTAACTTAATTACATCCCCTACTTCATTCTTTCGGCCAATGGAGGACTGCGTTCAGGCTGTGGCCTGTCTTCTTTTTTATGTATTCAGACTTGAAACTATTTTTTGTTTGCATACAGAACAAATCTGGAGCTTAGCATTCTACCTTAGCTGATAAACTCTCCTCCACAGCTGCCAGCCCCCAGAAGTTATGCGACTGAGACCCCTGGGCCATCTGCAAGTGCTCACGACTCGCAGGCAGAAGCGCCCAGTTGCTGCTGGCCGGGGACTCCAGATACTGTCATTAAACACACTGCCATTTGATTAAACAGCAGACAGACTGTATCCATACTGCTATAAGAAATGGTCAACTGCATGCAAATTATACTTGTTCCCAACGATTTTGAAAAGGAGATGAAAAAGGGGTTTTCACCTGGCAACTAGATGCCAACATTTTTGAAAAATGACTTCCACCTCTGTGGTAGAGCTCCCAAGGCACACTGAGGATATGAAGCTGTGTTATTTCTTAAGAATAAATTGTATCCTTTATCTCCAGAAGCTGATCAGAGAAGCAGCAGTGACTCAGAGAGCTGGTTGGCTACTTTATTATTGAGTAAAGCAGCACTTTATTAATGTGGTCATCTCCAAATTCCTTAGCTCACTTCTCAATGAATGTCAGAAAACCCCAGGCCAGAAAACTGTGTAGTGTCTTTTGTTTTAACATATTCAAGAAGCAGCTTCATAATGCAGACCCAAAGGGCAGAAAGATCACCTTTAATTTTAGATGTACTGCTTCAGTGAGAATGAAAGGTCTGCGAGCAAGACCAGCATTCAGCGTGGTCGTACTTGCAGGTGAAGTGCATCTGGGCAGCTACGCAACCCAATCTCTAGCACAAAGCCAACTACAACCCCAAATGCAAAGTTACTGTAAAAATCTACTCCCAAGCAAATAAGAATCAATAGCTGGTCTTCGCTCCAAATTTTAATCCTGCCAGTGTTGACTTGAATCATACATTAAAATAAATCAAGCCTTACAAACCCCTCATTAATAATTCCTAAACATAACACTGAGTGAACTAATATGCTGAGCGAACAAACTGTGAGCTGTTTGAATGACTGGTGTAGAGCATTCAGCCCAGCTAGTACGAGCATTTTCCTTCAAAAGATCATAAAAACATTTCAATAATCATTTTGATATATTGCTACAACCACATGACTCTTTGCCGGGACATGGACAGAACGGCAGTTAGCTGCCGGCACTGATGGCTCTTTAGCATGCCACGCCGGTGAGCACTCACAAAAAATCACATGCTTTACCCAAAGGGGCATTTTATACTTTACTCTGAGAGGTGAACTTCAGAGAGAAAATTTGGGAGGAGGAACACTCCTGAACTCTTTGAGTAGGACTCTGTTATGCCAAAGGCTGTCTCCAGTTGTTAGAAAGGTAGACCCTGCTGTACCAAATTCATTCAATTCTTGTTAGCATTTTAAACTTCAAGCAAAATTACAGCTTTTGAATATTTTTAATTATCAGTTTTTTCAATAAAAACGAATTTGACTTAGTGACCAGTATACAAACTCTGAACTTGCAAAAGCTATGTTCAAATTCCTACTCTGCCCACACTTCTTGTGTGACCATGGGTAAGTCATTTCGCAGCTCTGTGCCTCGGTTCCCCATTAGTGTAATGGAGATAAAATTATTTGTCTTAATCCTAAGGACAGACTAAGCACAATGATGATTTGACAGTTCTCAGTCTACTGGTATTACTGTGTTTTGCATTACCATAGTGCTGAGGACACGTAGTCCGGATTCCACCGAGGGAAGTCCTATGCAAAACGTAAGAAAATGAGGGACCTTTTGTCACAGAGAGCTGCAGTTCAAGGTAAGAAATGGTACAGACAGATGGGAGAGTCTGGCAAAATAAAGAAACAATATTCATCATTATGACAGGTTGTGATCTTCAGAAACCAGCAGCCAAATGGTTAAAATTGAAAGTTTTCAGCAGTGAAATGTAAGGCTCTCCTGTGAATATTTAAGAGAAACTTCTCCCAAGAATGAGGATGAATGTGGGAGATAACACAAAAGCATTTGTTTGAAATTTAACTAATAGGTTGATTAGTTAAAGCTTAGGTATTTTTCTACATATGTAGAATAAAAAACAAGCACAGCAGTGGGAGACAGTGAACAGAATGCATCAGGTAAATGTGGCTTATAATGGGGAAATACAGTCATGTTTTTAGCTCTGCTATTTATGCTCTCATTAAAGTTATTAACAGCGATTTGTTATGGAATTACTGTTGTGGATACTGTCCACCACAGCTTGCTGGGGTAGTGGTCAGCTAATGGTGTGAATGAAATGTGAGAGGAGAGGCCACATCTTTTTCTCAGCTGCCCCCGTTTTACTTCCCCCACCCATCCCTGTATTGAATTTCTAGTGGTTTTCTTTAATTTTGCATGTTGAAAAGACTGAGTGATCCTTTTCCTCAGATGGTCTTGCTAGAACCCCCAACAGAGTGTGAATAATTATTCCCACTCTGTTGGGGCTTTGATAAGACTCTTATGGCTGCCTTTTGCTCAGCCTCTCAGCCTTTGTTCCTGCTAAAGTTATTTTCTTTCTTAGGAAATGAAAAAAAACCGTAAAAACTGTAACACAATCAAGCAAAATTGTAATTTTAGTAGTAGTAATAACAATAAAAATATTGATTTGAAAAATCCAAATGCATTGGTCAAATCCCCATCATAAGTTGGTAATCATCTTGTGTTCACATCTATTTTAAAGAGAGCTTAATTTAGAAAAAGAATTGGCTGGAAAGGAGTTTGAGATATGTTCTGAATATGAACTTTGACTTTGGGCCGGAAGCAGTGACCTGGTCATCTAGTTTAGACTGAATACAATCTATAATGCTTAATGGATGTCCCAGGTTTGAAAGTTTTTACAGCTTTGCTATGAGCGCTGAGAAGCAAGCACACTTAGTAACATATGTGAATAAACTGGGAGGCCCTATGATATACGAGTCAAAGCACATTGCTGCCTCCTCTTTCCCATTGAGAAAGGCATAGAAGGTATTACTGTTGACTAAACAAAAAGCTTTGTCTGAACGTATGCACGCTCTGATGCTCGCGGGACTAGCAAAAGAGGTTAATCCTAAATTCAAACATCCCTTCAAACACTGATTAGCTATCGGAATACAAAGGACCACACATCACAGAGAAGACCACTTTAACCTTTCCACCGCAGTTCACGTTCTGCCAAACAAACAGGCCAAACTCTGCTCCCTGTCACCGTACCTGAAATCGGAGGTAATTCAATAAGGCTTAGCCAGGTGAAACTGGAGGCACATTGTGGCCTGACCCACACATACACAATGACAGAAGTATAAAAGGAGTAATATTTTCAACAAAATAGGTTAGTCCAGACTTCTCAAAAGCAACCTGTAGTTGATGCCTGGGTCCACTGTGAATATTAAATACACCTAAAGACCTGAAGCCTATAGGCTTTTGCAGCCATCTTATTTTAGGCACTACAGTCCTGGGTAGCGTCATGAGATCAAAGTAATGGTGCATACAGATATATTGGCATTTTGAGATTGGAAGATAAATAATTCATACATTGAAAACAGCGTTGGGTTGGGGATATTATAGATTAATTCCATCTCACACTTCTTTTTTTCCTCTCTCCCTCTCTCTCTCACTCTTTTTTTTTCCTTGCTAGTGGGAGACCTACTGCCCTTGTCCCTTTCTTCTGATTTCTGAATCTGCCACAGGCACTGTTAGAATTACGGCAGTGATAAGAAAAAATCAGGCGTGGGATTTGAATTAATGCTTTTAGACAAATCTCCATTCCATCTCTAATTCTAATGCTAATTACATTTGCAGATCAAAGCCTGTTCGTTAAAGTTTTGTTTTTGAATACATGTAAAGATTTTACTTTTTTTTTTTTTTTTCCCATTTTTGGAGAAATGCTTCTTCCAGTAGAGACCAGCTATTCCTAAAATATCCCTTTGGAACAGCAGAGCTTTGGTTCTCTGTTTTCCTTTCTTTGAATCTTTTGTATGCATTGGATACAGCATTGTTCTGTTACTGTACAGGCAATCCATCTTTCTGACTTTTTGGGTTTCTGTTTAGCAAAAGCCTATGATAGTGAGTGCAAACAACTGCAGATATGTTTAACTGCATGCCAACTGCAGGTATTCAAAAAATTATATCAGCTTCAATAAGATTATGAGATTACAACCAGGAGATTGAAAAAAGTATATACATTGACAATTGACTTATTTTTATTTTYACTCTGATTCTCAGGTTTATATGATTTGCACTTTCCATCTTCTTCTATAACTAGGAGGACTAGAAAGTATTTCTTCTCTTCCTTTTTCTTTCCCCAGGTGAATCAGAACCTTTGTAATGTGGACTCCAGATATCTGGGCTTTCAGAAACAAAAACAAATATCATGCAACTCAGGATAAAGCCATAAAAGCTGGCAACACAGGCACAAGTCTCATTCCACTCAAATTTAAGCTTGGCACGTCCATACATGTTTGTAGGATCAGAGCCTATTTTGCAAGTGTCAGATAATGAAAGTCAGGGAAAGTCAGAAATTTTTAACACCACAACATAAGTCAGAGATTTTTAACACCAGAGCCTCAGGGGCTGTAGCAAAAGAGTACAAGCTCATTTTGGGAGGAAATAAAAAGAAGGAGAAAGAGAATGGCGGAATCGAAGTGTGAAAAGTGGGGATTAGGTTGTGAAAGGGGCTGGGTTGCATGCAGGAGGAAGCAGAAAAGGTTCAGAGGGTGAAAAAGCCAATTAGTGGAGTATAAATCTAAAAAAGCCAATTTCTGAAATAAAGAAGTGTTAACTTAAGGCAGCTAGGAAGAGGATTAATCGAGGAAGTGACAGCCTGCAGTTAGGAAAGAGTGGGATTCTGGAGAGATGATCGGGACTGAAAACAATTCTGCTATGTTATATATATTAATAAGGCATTTAAAGTGTATAATGAAACCTGGTCCCTATTTCTAGGCATGATGCAGGCCCCTTCCATCACCCCCCCCCCCCCCAAGAGGTGCGTTGCAGAAAGCCGAATCCAGGCTGGCTGCTTCTATCTGCAGGCAGCAGCCAAGGGCCTGCTGATGCGGGCGAATTGCTCCTGGAATCTCCTTAGATGTCGGGCACAGTGTGACTCTCCCTATCTTTGCAGCAACAGGAAAACAGTCAACAAGAATCATTACCTCAGCGAGGACAGAGCTGTTCAGTGGTTTCCGTTCCCTCAGATCTGACAGGCACTGAGTACAAAAGGTCCCTGCTCAGCATGGGGCAGCTTTTTTGTGCCTTTCCCCATACACCTAGGAGTATTTCAGACTCAGTCCTGGTATAGTAGCTACAATCCTCCTGCACACATGATAGTAATAGCATGATAAATACCTATCACCCCTCCAAAAAGCCTTGGGTTCCCATTCACCAGGAATCCTTTCCTTGGATTTTTTTCTCCAGGATGTGTATGAGGTTAAAGCACTTTTTGGTTTTCTTCCATGGCACAGGTTGCTACTATCTGTCTGCCACTGCGGCAAAAGCCTGCAGCTCATCTGCTCAGGCAGGCACGATGCTGTTATCCATATCTGTGCAAAGAAAAAAAGACGAACAGACATTTCCTCCTGTTCATTTGGTACGGACCTGTTTTTCTGCAATGGGAAACTGAAAAATCTGGAGGGGAAAAATCAAAACCAGAATCAAATTCTGCTCACATGCATCCAAATGTATTTGCAACCAACTCAGTTATTTCCAACTTTAGTCAATGTATGCACAGACTTCTGGATGTAAATTGGCATCCCTCAAAAATCTCCCGCTAAAGACTGTCTTTGGCTGAAAGCATGCAATTAGCTGAGCGTTAACAGATCATGTAAAGTGCTGCCAGAAGAAGCTGTTTGCAATATACAAAGAGTTCTATTGATATATAAACCCCAGGAATTACAGTATTTATTTCTGAATAGCATTTGCTGCTCTCTTATCTATTACTTAGTTGTTCTTATATATAGACATAGATCACACTTGCAACTGTAGGGAAGTCCCATTGACACAAGTCTAGTAAAAAAATATCTAACTAGAAGAAATCCTCTTCCCTTCTGTCTTCTACTATGCTGCAGGATCGAAGAAGGTATGTGAGCCAGAATCAGTCTGCCATACTAAAGCAATAGCTTAGGAAACATCTGCATACAGTGGGAAGATGCAGTTCCGTATGGAAAGAGAATAAATAAAAACATGAGATGTCACAGGCCAAGCTTTCAACTGGGGTAAATCAGCATTTCTCCCTTAAACTCACTGGAACCATGCCTATTTATATCATCTAAGAATCTAGACAGTTATCTGGGCTTGCCAGCTCACTGTAGGGATAAACATAGCTTTAACCAATTAAAAGTTCATTGGGGCAAAACGTAAAGCATACAAAGCCAAAACTCAGAACCAGTCAGCGCTCATGCTCTTGTTCTTTTATCAGCTGAAACATTAACATTTTGTGGAACATTTTTTTCTGCATGGGTAAGTGTAAAGGATACTCTAAATATTGTTTTAGATCAACTGAGGGGTTATTTTATCTAGGGCCTTTTTTTTTTTCTTGGTTTACTGATATGTCAGCCTTCTTAGCATAGCACAGTTATCTCAGTCTAAAAGTACCTCACACTTATCACTAAGCTTACAGTAGTCATATATCTGATACAGATACCTTAATCTGTAAAACCACCTCATAATAGTTTCAAACTAACATACTGTGATACAAAATCACATGTATACAAGACCCGACCTGCAACCTACCTCTAACATTAATCTGACAGTGAGCACCTGGAAATCAGAAGAGGACAGGAGCAGTTAGCCCAACATATAACTTCCATGTTACGCCTAGGAGACTGACATTTACCCCAGTAGAAAGAAATAGCAAAAAGACTCATGTACCGTGGATATCTCATTTAAATCACAGCCAGATTCAGTACTGCTGAGCCCTCAGCAGTCACCCTTGATTCATGCCCTGCTATTTAATGGTGGATTCTAGTCACAAAGAAAATAAACCTGTGCAATTCCAGGCATTTGCACTTCCACGGGTTTTATTACTTGAGGTAGTCTACCCTTGTGTTGGTATGCTTCCATTACGACTTTCACGTTATCACATGCACAAACTTGGGCATGCACATGTTACAAGCTGTTCTTTAAAAGAGTGTAAGATGGCATCCCATAATCCTGAAGCAAAACTCTTTCAAAAGGTATGCAGCCAGGAAACAGCTGTTTTTTCAAAGATTTTACAAACGGTGACATAAAGTAATATGAGCTGATAATGCAAAATAAACGCAAAAGAACTAGGTAAATCTCATGAAAAAAAACTGTCTTTTTTAAGGTTGGTGCTTTCTCTCACCTATATAATGTCTAAGTGTTTTGCTTGTTGATTAAATTGTCCTTAATGCTCTAAAGCTTTTCTTTATTATGACCACCTAGTCTTTTCTCCCATGTGGTTAGGGGATGGATAAGGCAGCTTGCTCATAACTCTGTGACACCTATTTGCAGTTATCACCCTTAGGCCATGACTCTTACATTTAAATGTCTGTCCTAATAGATTTCTCGCTTTTCTGGCTTTAATTTCTACTTCCAGATTTCCAAAGATTTTGGGGGCAGGAGGCGGAGAGGAAAATTGTTTTTGTAAGCATCATATTGCTGAAGGCATGAAAAAACTCACGCAATAAAGAAGGTATTACAGCATTCCCCTGAAGATGGGTGGACTGTGAGAAGAACCTCTCTTTGGCTGAGAAATGAAGTAGGAAACCTAAGAGGACTTGTCAGGTCTTTAAGTCTTTAATTTCTGTGGTTTCCTAACTCATAATGAAGCCTCATTATCAGCATATTTTGATCCAGTTATGCAGTCTCCCTGAAATGATGACGCAGTATTGTGGACCATTGTTATGGCAATGGCTATCCCAGCGTTGAGCAACAGCACGTGGAAGAGGTGAAAGTAGCACAGCAGGAACCAGCAGCGCTGCCTCCAACACTGCACGTCGGGGTGTGTCTGCAGGTGTGTCCTCTTTCACTACAACAGGATCAAACAGCAGAATAGCAGCATCACTAGTGAACGATAAGTGGCTTTACAGAGCCCTCACCACACGAGACCTGACATCACTAATGGCCGTTGTTATAATGTGAGGTCTATTTTTCCTACTATATACACAAAACATGTTTTAAAACAACATTATTACAGTTGCATGTCTTAATTTTTCATATGAGCTTTGTCATGCAGTACATAGGATGAATTATTTTTACAATATGTCATTGAGATGAGAGAATATTATCCTTTTTTAACAGATGGAGAACTGCACAGAGATATTAAGACTGGAAATACTTATTTGTTTAAGCTTTGAGCCATGGAAGGCCTGATTTTTTCAGAGTAGTTTTTATTATAAAGGGTAAATTGTTCAGCACTTCTGCAAATGAGACTTAGGAGTTTCAAGTTGGATGCATGGACTCAGGACCACAGAAGTTAATTACCTCTTCTGAAAAACATGGTTTAAATGTCTGCACTGGCATTACACTCTGCAGTGTAATGCTTGGCCTGAATGCCAGGACAGCTTCCTTAACTCTGAAACCACCTTCCTTCTTTCTGCAAGCTTGTGATTAAACACCTTTTAAATTCTTCATAAGATATGGCAAAAGATTCAATGAAACAGCTTTTTCATTAAACACCCTGATTCATTCTTAAAGTGAGGTGAAAAAAAGTATGATTATACAATTAGAAACTGTGCTATAATACATGTGTATGCGGGGTCAAATTAAGATTACATAGGCTCTCTCACCGAGCTCCTCGTTGCACTGGCTTTATTCACTAACCTCAATTCTTCTTCAGTGAACTTTCTTTATTTTCAGGTTTGTCTTCCACTCCCCTTTCCCCTGATCCCACTGACTCTGAGTCCCGGTCTCCTTATCCTGACAATTCCAGTCTCTTCAGGATCCTTATTCAATTATAATTCTCCAGGGTCTGCAAGCCTCCCTCTCACTTTGACACTTCTGCTTTCTCCTGGCACTTGCCTGCCTGTTTCCTGCTCTAGTTTTCAGTACTGTCTTTGTCCAGTCAGTCTCAGGGATGGAGCAGGTGAAAGGGTAGTTCAGTCAAATCCAGGCTCTACGAGAGATTCAGGTATTCATAGCACTGAACAAATCTTTAGAGGCTTTTGCTGATAAACTCTAGCAGGTTTCTACTGTGTATGTGTGAACTGCAATATGTCCAGTGCTTTTATCTTGGGTAATGTAATGTGAATTTTCAAAGGGAAAGCAAAAAGCCCATGCACAATGCAAAGACACATTTCAAGTCCTCACTCTAAAGTATAAAGTCTCTAGAGTGTTTCAAAGTAAACCTTATCAGATTTCTTAGTGTAGGAACATATTATGGATGATGTTGGTCACCTTTAATGATAGGTTGCCGTACCAACTCTGCCTATGATGCAAGCCTTTGAAGCCATAGGTTAAGTTCTACTCCCAGCGGCGTATCTGTAGCTTTTATCTACATCTGTGGCTGCCACATGTATGCATCTAAAGACAATTTTCTTCTTTCAAATTGAAGTCAGGATTCCAAAGTTTACTTTCACTTAACTTCATAATCTGGCTCTAACATTCCCAACTGATATTTTCCCACATTATCAATAAGGTCTGATCAGCTAATGGCAGCTGCAGTATAAGTGTGGCAGAGAAAATCTTTGTCTTTTGAAGTGTCTGTCCTTTCTGTTTTGCACATTTTCAGCTTGCAGTAATTTCCTCTAGCATTCAAGCACTCAGAAGTTATAACTGACAAACGGGAAAACTAATCTGGTTATTAACTGAAGCACAGGCTTTTCAGCAACTTCCTAGGGTGAGCTGTACAAAGAGCTTTCCTAGTAGGGAAAATAGTGACCTGGGTGTTGTCAAATCTCTTGCAGAGACAGGTCAGGTGAGTCTTTGATCACACATTAAACAAAAGCAATTATTCTAATCCACAGGAGTTTAAAGGAGAGGGGAAAAAAAAGACTTCCTACCAAGGATTTAACAGGAGAATTCATATTGAGGCCTTTAAATGTGGATTTAAGTTCACTGAAGATGGAAATTTATTATATGAAACACCATAAGAACTGATGTTGCCCACAAACAAGGGTAATTCACTGTTAACTTTCCCAATCCAGGCAGTTAAGGACCAGTTTAAATGTCTGAGATTTCAGGAAAGGAACTGATTCATGAAGAAGAGAAAAATGGGCCAAATTCTGTTCTCAGGGTGCAATTCATAGCTGTAAAATGTCTATATAATTCCTAAAATAAGCTTAGGTTTGCATACGCAGACCTTGTTTGGACTCTCTGATGATCAACCTCCATTTCAATGGGGCTTGGAAGAAAAATCTGCAACAGAATAATTGACCACATATTTTGCTGTAGGAGATTTCCTGTAGGTGTATTTCCATGCACCCTTTCAGCCTGCTAGTGGTCTAAATACACAAAAAGCTCTTCTGGGTTAATAACATCACTAAAGAGCCAAGCGCTTTGTTCTGTCTTTTGTAACAACTAGCAATGAAGTTTTGAATCTGCACCTGACACACCAGGTTTCATTTCAAGGCCTGTATTACTAGAGGAAGAGTAAGAAAATTATTTTCAAGGAGGAAAATGAAACATGTTTAAAGTTGATGAATGTGTACGTAAAGAAAGACAGCTGAGCTTGCAGTGACCTGGAGAAAGGATGTTTCCAGCAAACTGGCAAGCCTGCGTATCTCCCATCAGTGCTGCAAGTTATGCACATGTAGAGGGAGGAAAATGGACTCCAGTTAATGTGTTTATAGAGGAAAATGCTGCTTCCAGTACACTGTTCCCCAACTGAGCTGAGAGTGACTTTCCAAGATAAGACCCTGCTGTTACTCAGCTTCTAAATAAGGTAAGAGAAGATTGGGTGATGGGAGGTTCAGATGGCAAAGTGAATTTGCCTTGGTGAATTTGAAGTGCTTAGACTGCAGTCTGCAGTTCAGCTGTTTACCTGGTTTCTGGGTGTTTTTTTTTTATTTACTGTCAAATTAACAAGCCTTGTCCTCTGTTGATAAGGTGTCTTAGTGCTCAGCTTAGTCCACCAATTTCCCCTCTGCAGCCTCAAGCTTTTATAATGTCACATTTATTTTGGTGACTACAATATATTTGTTTGTAAGCCCTCATATCAGGCTGCAGTGCATGTTAATTCATTAAGCCTGACTGAATGCAAAATTACAACCCAACAATGAGAATTTTGTCCCTGCACTGATGTATAATTAAAGTGTGGTCATCCAGTGAAACTTGAGTTCCCTTCTTCAGGGAAACTGCGGAATTCAGAACAGTTAAAAACACTAGTTATTCAAGTACGTTAATTCTCTCTCCAGTATCTTGCCTCAGATAGGTATTTTGTGAAGGATTTCTGATGTGGGTAAATAGTATGAACTGCATCTTTTCCACCTCAGGCTCTGATTTCACAAGCTGAACAAAGCTGGATGGACTCCATACCGGATTAACAGACCTCTAGCAAAAACAACTTGTGCCACAGGAAATGTGATGACATAACAAGTTCAGCTTGGTCCTGGTCACCTATGGTCATTCAAGTATTCTTTGGTACTTTCAGCAGGAACAGAGATGCTATGCACTGTCTCCTGGGTTAATAATCTCTTCGGATTCTCTTCATCCAAATTTAGGTATGGACGAAGTTACACTGTGCCTGCTGTAGCTCCAGTTAGATACACTTTTCTCTTTCACTTCCTATCCTGGGCTGCTGTGACAAATGGCTGGCTAAAGTTAAGTAGCTGTTGTATCTTATCCAAAATGTAGATTAAGAAATACATGAAATGATTGGTAATGATTAAATAAAAGAGGTATGCAAAGGAAATGAAATTTGGTTGGCTTCTCTGTTTGTAACAGTTAATCACATCATTCACAAATAAATCCAAATAAATACAGATTGGAGGCCTCTTCCTTGGGCTTCGATAAGCAGCTTTGGTTACATCCCACTTCCACTGCAGGGTTGCTGAAAGTGTGGGGTGGGCAGCCACCAGCAGCAGGGTAAAATCCTGCTGTGTGTATAGAGAGGGTTCCAGCAAGAGCAGCACAGACGGCTTGCAGCCAGCTCACCTTCCAGCACGGAACAGCGTTCCATCTCTGAAATTCACCTCAAGCACCGGGTGAGCACAAAGGACATATACTGCTTAAATTCCACCATCTGTGATGTAAAGTAGGGCTTGTCCCAGCACGCTGCTAGGGAGGTAAAAGCCTGCAGGAGTACTTTGCTGGCGTGGGCTAGGAATTGACAGAGTGATTAGAAATGGCTAATTTTGCTTTCAGCTGCATAAGCTCAGTTGGAATCTTCTGGCAACAGAAGCCCATTGCATAAGGAACCTGCTGCTCCCAGCCTCTGCTCCTCACCACCATTTTGGCCCGTCTTCCTTGAGGTCTATGTTTTCTTATCATAATCACTTTACCCGCACGAGCCCTTACAGAACTGTGGAAGCAGACAGAAGTGGCCGCATGAAGCAGAGGTGCAGCACCACGTATCCTCTCTTTTGATAGACATGGAGAAAAGAGGGATAAATAGGCCAGGGGAAAAATACTCCCCCCGTTTCCATTTATTTATTGGTTAGTATTCCATTTCTTCTAATGGTACAGTACTCTGTCTGAAAGCTTCACCTGGTATAAATGCAGTGACCTTGATTTACACTGGTAGAGCACCACATCGTAACAGTGAACTTTCAGGAAGTTACGAATGGGGAGAAAACAGAAGCAGCTCATGGGGTATCCCATCTTTTTAGAAAAACAGAAACTTCCGAGAATGTCAGAACTGTTCCCCATTCTTTGCTCTGACTCTTCGAAGTCTTCCTCTTGCACCAAAATAGACTATTTGTTTATTACAGCAGGAACTAATATTTTCCCTGTAGCCAGTTAAAAGAAATACATCCTCTTTGTGGCTTTGAAAATCCCTACAGGATTATGAATGAATACTTCAAGAGTGTATTATAAATTCAGACACGTCTATTGGGCTTTCAAGTATCACAGCGGGAGCTTCTTACTGAGGCAACCTGAGGGTAAAGGCTTTCCCACCTTTCCAAAGTGACTCCTCCCACAAAATTTTCTTAGGCTGAAGTTAAAAAAAAGCAGCCTACCTAGCTGAGCTTCTTAGAGCTACTTCATTCTAAGCAGAGCTGCATATAGATATAATTTAGCACAATCACATACCCAGTCATTGCTCCGGAGCCTGCTCAGTTTTCCTGCCGCATGCAATACCTCTTTTTAGTGGTAGGTTGCTGTTTGAGAACAATGTGCCTTTTATTCTAAAGTCAAAGCAGGTTAGTTAAAACACTTGTTTGCCAGCACGTGCTGTCCTAGATGCGCAATGAGCACCTGTCACCACCTTCCCAAATTCCACTGTCGCTCCGACTTGCCAACTGGCAGCATCGTAGCACTGTGACAGCGATTACAAAGTAGGATTAGACATAGCCCATTTCTCCCACCCCCTGCTGCGAGTGCTGAACCAGCAACTTTGCCCTGTTTTGATCAGATGCACTCAGCACTGACATATAAATCAGGGACAGTACTAAAGGGAGAGGGGAGGAATCAGCAACAAAGAGCCAAAATCAAGGGCAATTGGGAGGAAAAAAGTAGGACTAAAGACAGTTTAAAAAGCACCTAGCTTTGAAACTATATGTGCTTACTTCTGAAGGGGGTAGGGAGTGTTGTTACTTTCAAATGAATTCACACAGTTTTAGCTTTTCGAATGCACATTGCCCCAGTAAAAAACCTCCAGTGGGCTGAGTCTCAAAATGAACTGCAAGATGGAAAATGAATTTTAGCTTGAAAATGAGGGGCAGTTGTTAAGAAGTCATGCCATACAGTCTTTGAAATTTAAGAACCACCTGCAGCAACTGGTGTAGGTGGTACTTGTAATACTATGTTTGATGCTGGCTAATTGCTCAGCTGATAGTATGCATGCATGTAACTACTCCATAAAGATTAGCAGAAGGGCTCGAAGAAGTAAACACATTATCTTTATGGATGTCAGCTAAAAATACAGGACAGCATCAAGAGAAAAGTTAAGAGGATGGTGATCTGAGGATTTTTCTTGCTCTGTTAGAAACTGGAAAAGAAAAGCTGGTGTCAGGATGCTCCAACATTGCAGCCAATGGAGGTAGATTTGGGGTCGGAAGCTATTCTTACAGTGTGCAGGATACAGCGCATGAAGTGTTGCATTTGATCATATCCAGTGCCTAAGTGTGTATTCCCAGCACTTCACTAGCATTTACTGAAAAGACCTGCCATTAAAGAAAGTAATTAGCTTCCAAGAGAAACGTTCAGTTAAGAGTCATGAAGAAAATTTCCAAAACAAGACATAATCATTCTTGTACTATATTGTTATACTATATTGCCATACTGCAGTTACAGTTAAATCTAAGTACCTGTAGAAGTGTTGGTTGTCTAAACTCTCACTTTACAACATAAAATACCATAGTACAGAAGAAAAACTTTGGTATGACAACTAATATACACACTTTCAAATTCTTGCACATATACTGAACTTGAAATATGTATGGTATTTCTCTGAAATCTCTTGAAGAACTGTTTAAATCTTAAATATATGATACATGCAGGCATTTTTGCAGGACAGTGGTCTGAGACGCAATCACCCCTCAAGTACTTTATAGTACAGTCAGTGACTGGACTTTGGAAGAGTGTCAGAGAGGAACCACACATATCACCTGACATGAGTCCATGTGATTTAAAAGAAGCATGACAAAGTGATGACAAAAACCTCTAACTTCAGCCAAGCTTTAACTACTACGCAAAAATCTTCTCTTCGTTATTCCATTTTATAATGAACTCCTTGGTCTGAATACAAGAATCTTGTATTTCCACTGGTGAAACCAAAGGCCAGGTTTGTCCTTTGCTCTCTGTGTGGCTTATTAAACCTGCTAATTTCTATTTATGATTATAAATGCAGAGATCATACCCCAGGTCAAGCATTTGCAAAAGTTCTCTGATGTAGGCTCACCCAGTACAATATGTCCCTTAGTTTTAGTTGGCAAATATAACAGAAACAAGGATAGAAGCAATAAGATCTTATGCACTTGAAAAAACAAGATTGTTATCTCCATTTTTCAGTTGCTATTAGTGAGAAAAGCAGCCAGCAATATGTAGGTCAGCATCAGTGGCTGCTTCAGTAGTCTGAGAGCAGTCTAAAGGAAGGAAAAGGTTTCCCTTTGTGGTTGAATAAGTTACTCTATATCCATGAAGTATCTGTGTCTCACCCCCAAAGGGAGAAGCATTACCAGCAAATGAATGAACAGGGCATTCTGTGTTATGCCGGTAGCACTGTCTTTGAAAACAAGGGAGACAAGAAAAGTAGATTCAGTGTGGCTTTTATTTTGCTGTCTACCATTGTAACAGAGCTGCTCCATTAACTCATTCTTGTCAGTTTGAATTGAAAGTGACAGATAATAACTTACACCAGCATCTGCTTGCACTCGATGCAATAGCAGTGGAGCTCTGAAGTGTCCTAATAGTGTGTTGGGAGACCTGGTTTGTGGGGAGAGCTAATATCTTGTATCAGACTACTAGATATGGCTGGAGAAAAAAACGGATGTGCTCTTGGAACAACAAGCTTCTCTGTAGGTCACCTGAAAACTCCAGCTCCTACTAATACATGGCTAAAATCTGGTGGGTACAACCAGCTTGCTTCAACTGGCCGTCATGGGAGGTTCAGCTCCTTACTGATGCCAGGCCACTGACTTCACTAAGCTGCACTGACTTTTCCCAGCAGACAGGAGCTGGATCTGAGCTAGAAAAATAATGAATATTTTTATTCTACAGCCATATGCAATGACTGATAGATGATAACCTCTTCTCTAGTGTGGGAATTAAGCAGCTCAGGTCAGTGAGAGGGGAAACTCCACTTCAGCCCATGTGGTGGTACTATTACTGCAGTCTAACACTGTGCCAAACAGTGATCCACAAGGTGGAGATCTGCATTACACTGTCAGAACAGTTTGTGAAGGACTCGGTCCTTAGCAGGCATGTTATCTAGCAGTGAGTGTTTCAAAGTTATCCTAGTTATCTCTCTAGTAAGCCCTTAGACAATTTATATCATTACCACTGTATATTATACCATCTCCCTAAATGTATTCTAACCTAGAAAAAATTATATTAGCCAATTCATTGCTCTACCTGACATTTGCCCAAGTAAAACTTTTGGCTCAATCTAAACTTTTTAATACTCAAATCAAAGTAACAGATCTGTAATTGGTTTCAATGCATGCTTAGATCAGGACATTACCTACCCTTGACTAATGAGATCTATCACGCTCCTTAGTCACTGAAGTGTTTAGAGGTTCCTTACCATTTGCCCTTCTTGTCGCATTTTCAGTACTTGTAAAATACCAGATACTGTTGGTGCCGAGTTTTATTTTGTTTCTTCATCAGTGTGTAGGACAGCAGGTTTTAGTACACTCATTTTATTGTTTATTCCCTCGATCAGATAGGACAAATTCTGCCTTAAATTATGCCCCACCCTAAAAGAACGATTATGTCCAGAGTACGGATTTATCCCAGTATTGCTACACTGATCTTCTCACAAATCATTTTGCTGTTTTTTTTTTCACATTCTCATGTTCCCATCTTCGATCATGTTCTTTACAGTATTTCCTTTTCATCTTCACCTCCACCCTTTTCTGAACAGAGTACATGGAAAAAAACCCTCAAAAGTGGGACATATTTTCCCAGTTTTGGTCCTTACTATTTCCCTTTCCTTACTATTTCCCATTCCTTCCATTATTTCACTAGATACTTTTGCAGTGGCCTAGTTTTAACATCCTTTTACAGCTGATTCTTGTAGCTGCAAAGCCCTGCTAATATCATATTGTACTACTCAGGAAAAGTTATTTAGGGCAGGGACAGTCTTTTTGGTCTATGTTCGCACACAGATATCCTCAGCCAGAACTGAAACCCAGAAGTACTGCTACAATATGAATAATAAGCAAACACTGTTAAGCAGGAGAGCTAAATATATCTATTGATAGATAGATAGATAGAGGAAGGTAAATACACCTAAAATTTGGATGAAAGCTATTCTGTTTACTCACTTCGTTTCTGATCCATAATGATTCCACTCCCCTTTTATTTCTTCTGAGGTCACCTACTTCCTTACTTGCCCTTATACGACCCCTGTCCTCAACCTTTTCACTTCCTTCAGATTCTTGCTCCTGCATCACTGGTTCACAGCTACTCACTGTAGCAAATGGTAGCAATGGTAAAGATCCATTAAAACAACTCTTAACACTGCTAGTTAAATATTGTAGGGTACCAAGGTAGCCTAAAGGGGACAACTCACAAAAATGGCAGTATAAGGCCATGATTCTCTATTTCTATTCCACAGGCCACAGGTCCAGCACAAGAGATTCCTGCTTTCCCTTCCAACAGCTGCCCATTTTTGCTTGTTCCCTTGGTCACAGATTACCATCTGTTCAGTTTTGCTGATTCAGTGTTTGCATGGCTGTGCTCTATACCAGACCTTTTATCAGCTTTGAAACAAAACCAACAAAATCCGATCCTCAGTTACTATTTTTAAACCAGAAAATTTTACAGTTCTGCTTTGGGACACAACCACAATAAACCACTGATACAGAAGAAAAAACCCAAAGGGGCCAAGAATAAGCAGGAATAGGAATTTCTTAAATCAGATCTGTTCTAACAGTACAGTAACGTGCAACCACAGCCTAACAGTATGCAGAGGCTAAGAAAAAAAGAGAGCCTTGTTTGATGAACTTGCAAGTAACTCAAGAGCTGCTGTTCCCTTCCCCTCAATCAAGCGACTGTATCATCAAAGGGCTTTTTGCATCCATAGCATCCAACAGACTAACTTGAAAAGTCTCAGGAATTTAGATACCATCCTCTTCTTGGATTTTGAATGGGGCCTGCTGGGTGTGATACTAATCTTTGTTCCTTGGTGAGCTAAAGATCCTTTTCTCTGTGCAAGTGCGTGTGCGTGAGACAGAGTGGCTATGTCAGAACGGATGATCTCAGCTTCTTGAGCGGCTTTAATTGCATAGGCTAATCACCCATACAGGCTGATTTCAGTTATTCTCTTTGTGACACAATAAGCCTCTATGCAGCACAAACAATACAATAATAAACAGACCCAAATATTAACCATTCCTGGCATCGTAACAACTGAGTGTTGCAGGAGACCTATGTGAAAATGCTGACAGGCAAAGCAGGAAGGGCTGGAAAGAGAAATATGTCTCCACCAGTATCAGTCCTCTATGCTAAATGATTTTGGATAAAAGAACATTTAATCCTTAGATCTCGTATATCTGGAAAGCATCTGATTCATATTTGAAATTGGGTGGACTGGACTCAGTACTTTCAGAGTATTTTCCAAGGAGAGGATAGTCCTCTCCCTATTATAGATTTTGGTTTTGGAGTATGATCAGAAAACCTACAATTAATCCCCCTGGGCACCCACACTTCCTAAATCAGAGTGGGTAAGTCATCAATAACTTTCCAAGGTCCTTAAAGAGTTATGAGCAAAAAACCTGTTGAACCTCTGCTCTCAGAATGCTCCATTCCTTTACTACTTTACCCAGGCTGCATATGTGAAGTATATGTTTGTGCAGGACAGCAAGGACTTATTGGCAAGTATATCACACACACCTTAATATGGAAGTTGCTGGCTATTATTAGATTGGTTTAGGAAACAGATCAATCAAAACAGTTTAAAGTGATGTTTGCCAATAAGGATCAGAAGCCTGTTAAAGAATCCATACAAACACAGCCATCTTGAGCCTCTGCCATTTACCAGCTGGCTCTCTCTCTCTGGACCCCTGCCACTCCAAACACACACACACACACACACACACACCCCTACCTTCATCTCCTTCCTCTCAGTCACAACTCAGATGTGCAGCTTCTCTTGCTGGGCAGCAGGAGGGGGTAGGGCTCAAATATATTCCCACTGTATCCCACTGTAGTTACAGTTTGCTTGCTTGCACTTGTCTCTCTAATGTATAGATCAGGAGAGGCTGTTCTATATCAATGCAGACAGTTGAGATCAATAATATAATTTCTTCCACCCACAGAAACATGCTTTACCTGTAAATAACTGGAATCAATTAAAAAAACCTACACTTTCCAGTCACCACCAGAATTCTATGAAAAGAGAGCTAGCTCAAAACCAGTATTTTCCTCCAACAGTGAAGCAAAGCTTGAGAGTTCCTAGGCTATATTATGTTAACCCTAGGATCTTCTAACTTTTTCTGATTTTAAATCAGAGGTTGAATTAATAGAATTTTTTTGCATTAATAGCCTCTTTTTAACTAAAGGAAAAAATGCAATGAAATTGGCTGTGCTTTATCATGTTAGCATTTAAATTGTTCTAATTAGACTCTGAAGTTCATGTGTCACTTATCTGAATTGGATAAAAGATGGCCATGACTCCATTTTTGTGGATTTGCTGCTTCTGATTCTCTGATTCTCCAGTATGGCTAGTCTAAAACAGAAAGGGGTGTATTTACATTGTTAACAGCTGCATTTTGGTAGCACTGCTGAATGTAGAGTTAATAAGAGCTTCGAAGTTGCCAAATATTGAAAAGTACAGAAAAACGATCAAATTACTCTAAAGATCTACAAGTTCTGTCCCTTGATTTTTTGTTTGTTAGTTACACTTCGTTAATTTTTTTGTCTTCTGTTATTAAAGTAGTGTTCTCATAGGCAAAAAAAAAAAAAACACACACTTTCCAGTGAGTTTTCTATCATGTGTTTTTCCCTTTTTTCCAGAATGAAAGAAAAGCAAAAAAATTTTTTTGCCTTTTTCTTTCTTCAACAAGGAACCACAGGAACAGACTAAAAGGTTTAAAATAATCTGTAGTTCTAAAATATGTTTCAAGGAAAGTGCATATAAGGAACAAAGGACCATTCCTGTCTTCTGATTTTCCAGGCTGCCAAACACCCTGAACCCTAACTGGATGAGGAAGAACTTGCTCTGTAGACAGTGGAACTCATGAAACCTGTTTTCCTACGGGTTTCTGTGGTACGTACCAATACTCCCTCACCATGTAAGCCTTAAGCCTGTCTCCATATTGCCTCCTTCCATCACCACAGACAATATCTCTAGGTAAAAACAACTGCAAGCCTTGCAATCCCTCCAAAGACCCTCTCACTGCTATGGGGTCATGCCCCATAATACTGCCCATTTTGTCTCACTGCCTTTACGATTCCCCACAAAAGCAGCTTCCTCCCCCATTCCCCACCTACCTTTGTATGCCCTCCTGGATGAGCAAAAAAGAGGAAATGCTGTGACTGGCACGGATCTACATTTATACTGGTTAACCAACAGGTATGCATCTGCTGCTTGGCCAGGAGCTGTGCCTCCGAGCTACCAGGCTGTCTAAGCTGAATATATGAGAGCAGAACCTTCCCTGCCTTCACTTTCTGACTGCTGAACTCATGAAACTTGTGGGAACTTAAGTGCTTTAGATCTCCACCCTTTTTTTCAGTTTAGTTGAAATTAGCTGATAGGGTGAACAGAAAGATAAGGAGGAAACAGACAAATATTATAAATATATATGCCTTATTTCTTAGTGAAACAGGTTAAAAGGGGGTCTGGAACTCAGTTTACAGCTATGTCTATTCTTTGACATGGATGCTTCACACTAGCATGTGAAGATTTCTACTATATAATAGCTTTTCTCTCTCTTCTACTTACTTATATGGTCTCCATTACCACAGTGATGGGATCCTCACATCCTTTAATGAATGTGAGGATTCCCCCCATCCCCCTCAATGGAGATGTGCAGTATTGTCAGGTCAATTTGAAATGTAGGAATTGAGCCACAGAGACACCTTAGTGCAGAGTGAGATCGAGGCAAAGGGGCATATGCATTGCAACACGCAGCACGCTAAACACCTTGCTGTGACTAAACCCTTAAAAACCTGTCTCGTGCTGGGGTTCCCCTCAGCAACCACAATCTCAAAAAGGACATCACTTTCTGCTGGGCTAAATTCATGCCAAGAGCGAATGCAGAGCAAAACTGTGAGGGTACTCAGATCTGATCCTCTTTGTCATTTCTTGTTCCCTTTCTCGCGCTCCTTTCTTTCCTGTCCCATGTCTTTATTCTTCTGCTCTTTCCTCTGTTTTTCCCTTTCCCTTATTAAACCGTCCATTAAAAAGAGGCATTTTCTATCTATAGTACTTGAGAAAGAGCTTTTTTCAATGGACTTTGACTCAGCGCCTTCTACATCACATCTGTGGCTTCACAAAGGCAGGAAATACTTACTATTAGGTGTTTTCTAGAGTTGTTTTATGCTCATAGTAAATTAGTGGCTCTCACTTGACTATGGAGATCTTTATTCAGAATACATAGCCTTCCACCTTAATATGTTGCATTCACCATGCTATGTAAGAAGTTTATACCTTGGAAAACAAAAAAGGCATCCAATTTTCATTAAATAGGTGAAGTTGTTCATTGTGCAGTCTCTCCACAAGCTTCTGATGCACCTGATTTTGTTATTACAGATATAGATAAGTAAACAATGTATCCTTCTTCTGTTAAAGAGATTTAGTTATGTAATCAAAAATAATTCAGTACTTGTTTAGCTTTGGTACTGTCTAACAAGAGGCAGATTCCACACACTAGTGAAAGAAAGATCAAAGGCTCCTTTGGCATTAATGAATGCTAAGCAAAAAACCTAAACATTTAATCAAGATGGAACAAAACCTTACACTCATGAGGCTGTGAGCTTTTCCCAATTTTACATAGTTTATACTTGAATCATGTCTAAGGGTCTATTACGACATAGATGAAGAGAATTAAAGTCAGGTGACAAAGGGTAGGATTTTCAAAAGCATTTTCAAAACTGCCACTGACATGAATGGAAGCAGGCTTTGGACAACGTGGGTAGAGCTATGACAGGCTGTCACTTCTGAAAAAGCATCTAATGTGATGGAGCGTGGTTATGACTCAGAAACACAATAAATGCTTCAGCGGGAGGCAAAAAGAAAAGGATGCAGCTGACTGGTTTTGTAAGGCTGCTTACAAACGATACAATAAATCTTTCCCAACCAATGTGGCAATCAGCCGGTATCCTGAAGCACAAGATTTGATTATCCAGCTTACCAAACACAATGACGGCTGTCATATGATTACCCTAAATAATTATAATAATGTACTATTTTCATGGCAGTTATGCTAGGGAGCTTTGGATGGATCAGAATCCAGTTTGCTATGCCCAAACACATACAAAAGAATTAGGGGTTCTTCTCCCAAAGAGTTTATGGAAGATGAGAAATAGGAAAAAAACATGGAATCGAGCCACTGATATTGGTCAGCAAAACAAGCAGCAATCACATTAAACCAGATGTTTAACCAATGTTATTTTTGTACAGGCATCACCAGGGAGTAGACTTTTAAAGAGGTATTAGAGGGATTACAAAGCAATTACTTAGGAGATGTTTAAGAAGTGCTCCACCTGTGTACAGAGGCAATACAGAAAAAGCAAAGGGGCTTAGCTGAAAAAATAATAATTAACTGATAAAGAGTGGCATCAAAAGGAGCAGTTGTGGAAATGACACCTAATTAGTGTAGGAAAGATGGTAGGTAAAGAAAGAGCCTTGAAATTAGCAGAGAAGGGGCATCTTGTAAAGTGAAGCCACAAGTGGATCATGACACAACACAATGAAACCAAGAAATCAGGAAAATAATCCCTGCAGCAATGTCTTGATGATAAAATTGAGATAAGATGAAATTCACTGGAATGGGGAGAAAGAGGTTGTACCTACTAAGATACAAGTATGAGGAATCTGTATTTCACCTATGTATATAGGGAAGTAAAGAAGGATTCTAGAGGCATTATGCAAGCAGAAATTTCAGCCTTTCCCTACAGCTTGGATGTGATGATCTACAGAGGAAAAAACAAGTCAAAAATAGGATTCAGGTTGCACACACAAATGTTGATGAGGATGATGCTATTTCCATTCTGATGGATACAGAAAGGAAGTATCAGAGCTTGTAGACAAACAGAAAGAAGTTTTGAGATTTTAACTTGGATAGGAGGGGAGTTTCCTTTGTAAGAGCTAAAAACAAAAATTAGCATTCTGGTAAAAAAAAAAAGAAAAGAAAAAGAAATCTATACTCCAGGTTAAAAAAACAGGAAATTAAATTGGTGATCTCTTAACTTTTGTTTCAGTCAGTTTTGACTGCTCCACCTAAGCGATGTCAGAACTGTCAACCTTCTGTCCCTCAAAGGACAATTGTTTATACCTGTGCAAAATCATTAATTGCAACAGAACTTTTCAGGTGTTGATGAGAGTGTAATAGAGGGCTGTTACTAGAAGTATAATTTTTCATATGAAACTTTAATTACAATGATGATGCACCAGATGGGAGATTCCTACTTAGTTCTTAAAGTCCAGGTTGAATCTGGAGGACTGGCAGTTAAAAAAGCATTGTTTTAATTGTGCAATGAATGCATTTACTGTGGGAAAAAAAAAAACAGAACACCCTATGCAATTTGTATGTGTCTGCTTTCAAAGTAAACTACGTGAAAAATTCACGTAAATGTTCTGGAGTGAAATGTTCAGGTGATGAAATTCGGGGAATTTCCTACAAAATCAAGGAAGCATTGCAGCAGTTGAGTATTTTTTGGTTACCGCTTTATCATTTTTATATTGTTGAAAACCAATATAATTTTGTGAACTACATAATGCTACATTAATTGAGAAATCACCTGGCAAATGAATTTTTAATGTGGATAAAACCAATAAAAACTGAAATGCTAGAAAAATCTTGTTTCTAAAAACTTATGTGAATGGTGGGATATGCAATTACTTAGACTGTTAGAATAGAACATAGGTGATGTTTAGTATTTTTACTTCTAATTATTAAGAAAGATGAAAAGAAGAGGCACTGGTTTCTTAACCTATCAAAGCCTAGAAGAAATCTATGTTGTAAACAAAATGAATGGAAAAGTGATATTCCCTAGAAGGAGGTCAATGTTCATTTTTGGAAATCCAGAAAATGTTCTTTGCAGCATATAATTCTGTGTGGGAAAAGATCTGTAAAACAGCAGAAGCAGAAAAGTCTCGTAGAAGACACAACATGTGCCAAAGTTTCAACAGTACATTGGGTATCTGTAGGATGGCATAAAAATTCAAAAATTTCAAAGAAAAGAAATGTAAACATTCTTCCTACATCTACAAATGTTTGCATCTGAATTTGTAATTGGGGCAATTACCAGCTAAATTACCTGCCTGCATATGTAATTAGCTAATTTCTGCACTCCAACTTGCATTTTTGTAGTACCGACAGCCTGCCTAATTGTGTCCTGTACTTTCACTGAGGTCTAGTAATTAAAACGAAGGACAGAGAACCTAGAGGTTTCTGGCTCCCTACGTAGGCTGAGTCACCTGTTGATTCTGTTGTGTCACACGGTAACTTGAGGAGGCAGCTAAACAGAATTAGTCATTCTCACTTGGGAACTAGTCATCTGCAGAAACAGATATTGCCCTGAGTGTTTAAAAATATCAGAAAGGATGACCTTCTGAGCATTTCTGCTGTAGGACAAAATTTAGACCTGATCCGGAATCTCTCCCTCTCCCTCTTAAATTCTAAATCATTTGAGTTTAAAAACAAGAGATTGTTTCTGCAAAATATATTTTATTTTAATCCAAAGGAAAAAAGATCAATTGTCTCACTTCATAGTGGTAGAAATGTCAATATTTGTTTCCTACTGTTTTTCATTTTCTCATAGGCACTTGTTACTAGAACAGAGCATCTGGGTCATCAGGTCCAATAACCTGCAGACACAGATAATCATGCAATAAACATTCATCCGGAAGGGTCCACAAAATAGCTAATCCCTACATTTCACAGGCACTTCCCAACATCATATGGTTAATTTTAGACCTAAAGTAAAAGGCTGAGGGCCACAGTTGTAATTACTACTAGGAAGAGGACAGAAGAGCTGGAGTATATTGCCAGTGATTTATACCTCTGCTACTCAGTGCATTTGTTAGATGATTCTAACAAGTAGATTGTGTTCCACACTACAGGCAAAGACAAAAATTCAAAAAACTTAATGATCTCTGCCAGTCTGACCTGAGAGAAATTTTTTTCTTTCCTGACCTCAAAACAGGCAATCAGCCTAGCTCTGGGTGTGTGAGCAAGACTCATCAGCCAGGCATTTGTAAGAGTTTAATACCACTTGCCAAATCCGCCCTCAAGCTGTGGCCAATCTCCAATGCTTCAGAGAAAGACAGTAAAAGGGGCTTGGATGTGTTATGCAAGAAGAAATTTCAGCCCTTCCATACAGCTTGGAAGTGATGAACTAGAGAGGAAAAAATGTGTCAAAAATAGAGTTCATGTTGTAAACCCTGAGGATGACAATATATTCATTCCATTCCTTTCCACTTCCAGAAAAGAAATAAAGGACCAGAGCTTTTATGCAAACTGTTGCCAGAAAGACTTGATGATATTTGAGCTTGGATAGGAGAGGAGTTTCCTTAGTAAGAGATAAAAAGAAAAAATATATACTAAAATAACAAAAATTAATATTCATGGTTTTAAAATAATCAGAACAGTGCATATAAAAAAATAACAACACAATATAATGTAATATGCTTTTCAGTGAGTTTTGATCACCACAGAGGGGAAAAAAATAGTCAAATTATACATCAAAATGGAAAGCTTCCTTTCTGGCTTGTACTGTTAGCTGGTGAGAATCCATGCATCATGGTGTTCATAAAAAATAAATACAGGACAAACAAACATGACCAAACAGAGCTCAAGTAGCCTGTCAAACCCATTGGTGGTACCTGCAAATCAAATACTCATGACTTAAAACACAAGGTAAAATTTCTGCCTCAAGGTTCCCTCCTTTATGATAGGATCTCTTCTATATGCTTCATGCATGCTCATTTCATTTTGCCTCTTATTGAGCTTCAGAGCTTCACAATGAAAAATAATGGTTGCCTTTTAGCTGCATCTAACTAGGACAAGAAGCTAGGAGAAAAAGCACATACATGGTTTATGAGAGTACATGAGAGAATGGCAAAGGCCATTCTCAGCTATAATAGAATACATCTAGGTACCTTGCTGAAGCTGATAGGATTACTTCTGAATTACACTGTTATCAGAAGGAGCAGAATATATCCCATTGACTTGAAAAAGTTGCATGATTGTTCTGTATGGTTCATCACTGATTAAAGCTTTGCCAAGAGCAAACTAGTCTTGATTCACTCAACCTAACTGACGCATTTCATCTGAAAAGCTAGGTATTCAAAGTCAGTAGAAAGATGCAAGTCACCTCTGGTGAGTGATCTGGTCCACATAAGACTGGAACTGCTCTCTCAAAGCATGTAACTCACCAGAGGGAGCCTTTGGCACCTGGATTCCTAGTTTAGCTATGAATCCAGCCCATGTATCTTCAGTGGAGGCCTTCCTTCTTGTAGTCTGTTCATTTGTCAGTAAGGTACAATGCACTGGAGAAAGAAAAAGCAGATGAATGGAACATTACTGAACCATTGTTGATTCCACAGGAATCAATTTTAATGGCTTCACATCACAGGTTCTTCTGTGGACCTTGTGCATACCCATGTCAGAAACCAGTCACATCAGTCCTAACCTCTGTAATGAGATCTATGCAAACCCATATTCTGATCAAGAGTGCTCTACATTTTGTAAGAAGTCTGAACCCAGCATAAGAGATGGATCAGCTGAGGATGTTTCCTCCATAATATCTACTTCTTTTGGTTTTGCTCACTTGTTTATACTGTATCATATAGCCTGGGTTATATCCTACTGCACATAAATATGTTCAGTTGTTAATAGTTAAAAATATCGATTATGGCTGATACTGATTTAATCACTGTTTGGTAAAGGACTTCAGAATTTGGTCATTATCTATATAGCAGTGTAATGATGTAATTATTAGTGCAATGATCAGTTATTATTCTGGAGGAAAGGCAACTGTAAGTGGGAGACTGTTTCAGCTGGCATGGAAAGGTGCCACAAAAGTCATGAGTGGGTGAAGGAAACCAAAGCTTGGGTGGAGCAAAATGAAAGGGGTAGGGTGTGGACTGAGATGATGGTGAAGCTGCAGGCTGGGGTGACACATTCTGTACAGTTATTACAATGCTTTTAATTATCTCTCATGCCGCACATTCCATTAGCACCATGCTACCACAGGTGGAGACTGATGGGTGGAAAGGGGTATCTTTCCCCTCCTGCCCCGTGCAATTCAAATCATACTGATAAATGGTAAATTCCTAGAGATAAGGCCCTTTTACTTATTCAGCCCTTCCAAATGTAGGTTGAGCCTTGCCTAGGTGTTCTACGCTTCTTGTGCTCATGAATGTTATTTATCTACCAAAGCCTAAGTACATTGGACACACCAGTTTTTGCAGCTGTTAAGATCACAGAGGCCGGTCTTTCTTGTCCATACTATGCTCACTTATGGTGTGTGGCCTAATTAATAGGTGGAGCTGTTTAAAGGAGAAACAGAAACATAGTCCATTCTTCCTTTTTCCTCAGTGACAAAATTCCTAACTGACAGAAAAATACATTTGCCCCGCAATTGCATCAGCTCTGTTTCTGATCGGTACAGGCACTCCCAAAGCATAGTGCCCAATCCCAGACTGCCAGGATCATGGACCTTATTAAAATAAAAATCAAATAACCTATACCATTTTTAAGACATGGCAATAAAATAGACTGTAGTCACATCCTATTTTTAACATCTTTTGAAGATTCCTATTTGGGGAACAAGACCTACAAATGAGTTTATAAACTTGTCTCATAATTTGTTCTTCTCTTTACAGGAAGAATTCACTGTGTTGATGGAATCAGCTGCTACAAATCTCTCTTGTAGTTATCTGACTTTTGGTAGCTGGATAAAGCTACCAAATCTACTACAGCAGATTTTGGCTCCTATCTTCTCTGACTGTGAAATGGCTCTGAAAGCAGGATGTCCGTTTCTTGTGAAGGAGAAGACTACTTGCTCACCATCTCTGTTTTTCACCACTTTTTCTGCAAGAATTTAAGAGAATGCTTGATCCCTCTCTCTATTGACAACCATGATAGGTCCAGTCTGCTGCTACATTTTGGAGATGATGCTACTTCTTTTCTCTCCCACTCTTTCTGAGGAAAGTTCTACAAAGGTTTTCTAAAAGGAGAGCATGATACTTCCACTGTCTTTCTGCAGCCCTGATCTCAGTCCTGGAGCTACCACGTTAACCTGGTGGGAGGTAGTGGGTTGTAACTACCATTATCTGCAATAGGAAGAAAACACCAATTACTTAACAGCTCAGTGTTTCTCTGTTATCTGCCACAACTGAAATCCTGTCCTCCATATATAACTTCAGCTCTGCTCTTTCTGCTGGTCCTGCCTATGAATTTCATTCAGATTTTACATGCAGGCTATTTTATGCTAGGTACAGAAACAATACTTTGGCACAGTAAGAATCATCTAATTGGAGAAGGATTTGAGAAAAATTTAAAACACTAACGCTAAATGTCCTTGGGTCTCCATAAAGCTGTTGATACTTTTCAGAACAGTATAAGGAATGCTGGTGGTGTTACGTTTGTGTACTCTTAGAAAACAGAAGAAAAAGAAGGTAAGACTAATGAATATAAAAAGTTTGTTGTCTTGCCAGAAAAGGCTAGTGTTATAAGACCATCATACAGAACAAGCTGAAAACAAACCCACAAATGAAGACTTCTGATTTCTTGTAACATGTTTCAGCTGTTTTGTTTGCAGACAAAACTCAATTTTCATTTTGTGCCTGCCAAAACAGTTCAGAAAAATGTACAAATCTATATATAAAAAATGAAATAATGGTAACAGTAACAAATTCCTGAGGGAGATTTCTTAGAAAATCTGTGGAAAATGCTAGATTATGGCAGATGAAACAAATTTCTCCAGCAAATAGGAGAGGCTGCAATGAAGAATCTGTTGGACTATATAATAACTGCATGCTAGCAAAATAAATCATATTGAAGATTATATTGTGTCTTATCTAAAGCTGAAGCTCAATAACTACTCCATGAAGTGCTAAATTGGGGGTGGTAATATGGCAAGTTGCAATCATACTGCCACAGGAAAAACTATCTGCTATCTTTATTGCCCATGATACAAAATTTTGATCCCCCCTGGAATCTCATTATACATATTATTTTATGAAATAGTTAATAAAATCAGAAAATAAAATTTTAGACACCCAATGAAACATTGCATTTCATAAAATGGGTATTAAATAAGTCACCAGGCATTCACCTAGCTTCAGTATACCAAGCTGCACACTCTTCCAACCTTCTAGCATTCAGACTCCCCTTCAAAACCCATATTCTTTCTCTTGCTGTGCCTTAGCTTCACTCCTACATCTCAGACTGGTAATTCAAGGCTTTGCTCTTGCTGAATTCCAGAAGATGAAAGAGCCACCACAGAGGCATGATATCAGCTGGGTATTTTTTCCCTTATACATAAAAGCTGGTTCCTCACTGCCCACAGGAATCCAGGAGGATGTGGGAGCCCTGTCAAGATACCAGCCTGCCCCATGAGAGACAACAGGTCTAGTGGCTTCATGAATTTTCTGGAACTGGGAACATACTGGCCACGTATCATCAGTCAGCTCTATCTTGTTCCTGCAAGACAGTGACAGTCTGCTCCTGGTGTGTTCCCAAAGCACCTCTTCCACAGCACCTGTGGGAACCACTGCTTCATGAAGATGCAAGATACTGTTGATGCGGTATCTAAAAACTGTGGCTCCCAGCTCAGCTGACTGGGGATAATTTACCCCACTGTCCCTCTGTGAGTCAGCTGCTCCAGCTCCACCGTGCCTGCAGCAATTCAGCTGTGCCTCACTTCCAACATGTTCATGCCTCACTGGTTGGGAATGTCTTGTCTGCATTCCTGTTGCCTTTCAGCTCACTCTCTGTAATGGGATGATATGGCTTTGGTGTTAAACTTCAGATTAACATATGTTCTAGTTTGAGGTGATGAGATACTACACCAGCTGGAGCCATATAAAGATTTAAGATAGCAGACCTAAATTAATGAAATTCTGAGCTTTTAGTATAGTTACTGCTCCATGTTTCTGGACCCTAATCAAGGACCCACCTTGTTATGTTCTGTATGGTAGAGCACAACAGTATATTTTAAGGGATTAATATTATATCTATTTTTACTGTACTACCATTTATTTTTCATCAGAGGTCTGAGATATACCACTAATACGTTATCCATGTGTCACTCATCCCATGGGAAACAGAGAAAACAAAGAAAACCCAACTATTCTTATTCTGACTCCTAACTGCAAAATTAACTGCAGTTGTTAACTTTGGAATTTGCGTTGCCGATTTGCTTTTGTTGTTCTCATTAAGTACTTTTCCAAATAGTCAGAATGAAAGGAGATAATTTAGGGAGGCCTTCTTTGTGGAAAAAAAAAGGAAAAAGAAAAAATCTCACTAGTTTTTTGATGCACTGCTTGTATGTTTAAAGTACAAATTCAAAAGATTAAAGCTGTTCTGAAATATGATTTACTGATTTGAAATATCAACATATTCAGTATTTTCATGCCAAGAGTTTTATAAATTTTCAGATTGTGATGATAGAAAGGGATATTTTTCTGAAGTATTCACTGCCTACAACTATTTGAGTATTGTGTATTTTTGAACAAGTATCATAAAAATCAAGTTACGAATTACTCAGTGTAATGATTCAGGGTTACTACTCAAACCTTACTATAAATTGTAGCCTTCTAGATTGGTAATGATCTGATTCTATACTTGTCAAAATCAATTGCAAAGCTTGCATAGGATCAGCACTTTAAAAAGAATACTTTAGGAAAAATATGTAATGGAAATGCCCCTGCAGTTTTTAAATTTTTAAAATAACATGGCATGTGAAAGAAATAGATTTAATTTATTGAAAATGTGCTTCTTGGTGTGTGTATGAGGAGGCTGAGCTCCAGACTAGACAGATCCCTCTCCCATCAGTGACAGAAAAGACTGTGCATTTCAAAGGAACCTCCTTGCAAGTCCAAGGAACTTTTTGTTATGTAAATGAAACTAACTTGTTTGTTTTTGTTGATGTTTTTAAATGCCAAGTTGTAGATATGTCTGCTGTGTTAAACACATCAAACAAGGAATCAGAATGTCAGTCTCCTCCATTCTGAGTCCTGCTGTAGACACGGATAGTTTGCTTAAGGTTGCATTTCAAACAGCAGTTCTTTGATGCTTTAAATACCCAGCTGAACAGCGATCATTAACACAAGGAGGTAGGAACATGCAGGCAAATGGAGATTCTTTGCAGAAGAGGGATGTTAACAGGGCTTGCCAAACTGAAACAGCTTCTACTTCAAAATGACTTCAAAGTAATACACAAGCATACACAAACCCAGAAACTGTCACTGCCAATGTTGATATCTAATACCTCCACTGCTACTATGAGTGACAGCAGGAAAAAGAAGGAAAAGGAGAAGGAAAAGAAGGAAAAGGAGAAGAAGAAGGAAAAGGAAAAAGAAAAGGAGAAGAAGAAGAAAAGGAGAAGAGGAGAAGGAGAAGGAGGAGAAGGAAAGGAAAAAGAAAAGGAGAAGAAGAAGAAGGAAAAAGTGAAGAGGAGAAGGAGAAGAAGAAGAAGAAAAAAGAAAAGAAAAAGGAAGAAGAAGAAAAAAAGAAAAAGAAAAAGGAAGAAAAAGAAACAGAAACAGAAAAGCAAAAAGAAAAAAGTTCTGATTCTCCTCAGTCTAAGAACAGGAATTCTTCCATGGACATGGACTATGGATTAATTCAGGACAGGACTGGAAATCAGAGGATCTGAACTCTCTCTGTTCCTGAGTCGTGTTAAAGTCAGTCTGGGCATGACTCCATTACACAGTGGAGGTCTTTGGTCTGCACAAGTTGCAGTGCAGAGATGAAAACTGTAAACCCATGTCACAACATTTCAACGAGTTTAATTAAAAGGTCACTGGGACCTTTTCAGCCCCTCAACTTGTCCTTGACCCCTTTGAGCTTTATGATTTCCAAGTTGAAAAGAGTCACACCAAGTTTCAGCAGGCAGAGGTTCAGGTGCAGAATTTGTAAAATGTAAACAAAAGTTTGAGCTCTCAAAATGATTTCTAAAATATTGCTTTCATAATTTTGTTTTTCTAGGAACCCCAAAATATCTCAAGATAAATTGAAACTGCTTTTTTAGCAGAGTATATGGCCCACTGAGTTTTCACTCTGGCTGTGATTCTGCTTTGATGTTATTTGTGTCATGCCTGAAGCACTGTGGGTGATGGCAGTTTCAAGAAGGGAAGATACACTCACAGTTGTTCCATTTCAGCATTACCTCCAATATGTGCATTTAAAAAAAAGAGTGACTTTTGATAATTAAGGACTGAAATTAAAAAACATCTGGACCTAATCCAGTCATTCTTAGGTGGATTTCCACTTTATTCTTTAAGGGTGGCAATCCTCTGACCTCATTGGTGTTTCCTGTACTACCTAAATTAGTAAGAACAGAATCTGGTCCATTACAGCTTGAACAAAATTGCAAAACCTGGTCAAAATTATCTTTAAAAAGTACTGTGTTCAGAGGTCACTAACCATCCACAGTCCATATGAAGCTAATTATGCATGTTAAAAAAAAAAAGGGGGGGGGGAGGAGGGTAAAGAACATACTTCTTTGTTCCTTCAAAATTTTGGCATTATCATGTCCTGCAAATCAAAGGCTTTGTGTAATTTTCAAAACTGATCAAAGAGCTGCATAATACATCGCTTCATAGTCCAAACTATGTGCGCTTTAAGGGTGGGAATTTCCAAGCAGCATGCAGAAGAACCTGTTGCCCCAGAGAAGTTCATTAACAAAACCAGTAATGGCTGAAGTTCTAAATTTGATCATTCTTCAAACCACTTGTCACCACATTGTATTTTATTCCAAAACCATAAGTTGTGAACTTCAGTTTATCAAAAAATGTAACATCGTAATACTCTTCCATTCTAATTGTGTAAAATACAGTGCATAAAATTAAATAATTAGATTATACTCTACAGATTGCTACATTTACATGATAAGCAGGGGAATAATGGAATCCAGATCTGTGATTGTCGTTTCTGTATCTGTGAGGAGAGTAGTGGGTCAGAGCAGTACGATGGAAACCAAAGCTCCTGGGAACCAGAGGATATTAATGCAAAAAAAATTAAGCAGTTGAGTTTGTGAATCTCTTGCTTTAGGACTCACATAATGACAACTCCCTTGAGGCTGTTTGTGCCTTCCTTCCTCCTCTCCCATGGTTCTGTTCTCACTGTCTTTAACCC
The DNA here is from genome assembly GCF_003343035.1 of Apteryx rowi. Classification (NCBI taxonomy): domain Eukaryota; kingdom Metazoa; phylum Chordata; class Aves; order Apterygiformes; family Apterygidae; genus Apteryx; species Apteryx rowi. The sequence goes on along the minus strand of NW_020447752.1, from coordinate 3,742,237 downwards.
ACTTACTTCCTATACTCAATTTTCTTTCTCCTTTTTCTTTTGGGGAAATTCACAATTTGTAAAGTTTCAGCTTATTCCATATAGATACACTGAGACAGCATTTACATTACTGTGAAATTTGCTCTCCATCACAACTCTACGGCATTCAAGATTCAAAAATCTCACACAATTCTCCTTGTAATGTAGACAAAGGAGGCCCCTGGAGAGCTATTACAGAGTGTGAGGAGAAACATTAAATTTGGTCCACTCTTTATTTTTCTATCTCAGCAGCAAGATACAAACAAAACAAAAAATACTACCCAGAAATACAAGTACTTCTTTGTTAGACGTCTCCCAAATGCTGTGTAGCGTTACAGTTTGTGCAATCTATGGATGGTGGTATAAATAGCAACTGGTAAACTTCAGAAGTCTTGGATATGCGTTTTGGAGCAGACATCAGACACTTCAGTACCGCTCCAGACTAGCTAAGCTGGAAGTCTGACACGCTTATGCTTGCTAATTAGATTTCCTGGGTAATTCTTTGGTTATGATTGGCCCAGAACTAGCAAAATATATCTGCAAGCGTGGCCCATGCCACCTGGGCTTCAGAAGAACTGAGGTGTACGAAGATGTAAAACAGCACTGAGGAAAGGGCAAGGTAAGTTTTAGATAGCCATAAAATTGCTGGCTTGAGCTGACTTTAGGTTGTGAGAAAACGTTTTTGGCTCTCCCTTCTTAACTACAATAGTGTTCATAGCAGCTACTCTTTGTGCAAAGTAACTTCACCACTATTATGAAGAAGGCATAAAGCTTAGTTAACTTGGGAACTGTGTGAATAAAAAAACAAACTCAGCAATAGTGCTTTACATAAATAGGTAGCACCTATTACCTTAAATATATCAAAAAGATACAGTATAGTCCTAACATGATGCTTCATTTCTAATGCCAAAATCTCCAAGAGGGAAATTACTAAAACATCTAAAAAGATTTACAAACTCAAATTTAAAGTGAGACTTGAGCTTCCAAATTACTCTGCTTGGTCCAGTACTCTGTCCTTACAATTATTTTTATACTTACCACCATGTCTACACTGGGAATTACATCAATTTAAACTGATTTCAAACTGATCAAGTTGAATTAGTATAAAAATCGTATGTGGACAGTTAGTTGAGCCTTTATTCTCCATAATCATCAATGGATAACTTATGAACATGTTAACAACTTGTCTAAATGTCAAATAAGAAAAGCTTATTAAAGAAGCTAAAAGGCTGCACTGAGGTTGATGGAAAAGGATGAGAGACTCAGGGACAGTGTCATGTCTAATTACTAAAAACACTCTCCTAAAGAACTAAAAAAGGTTCTTTCAGGTGATTTTTAAAAACATGGCAGGATACCAAAAAACTATTGTCATTAAAAAGCCTAAAATGTCAATGGAAATCTGTCCTTTGCTTTTATCCTTAAAAATCGATTTAGAAAAAAATGTTGACAATACAAAATAAAAATGTTTTGACCAGATTGACTAAAATGATGAAAAGAGGAAAAAAGTATAACTGAAAGAATATCAAAGATCTAGATTTCAATATCATGACTTCTAATTTTATCAAATAATTCTAGTGGCTGTAGTCCAGTTCTAGTACTTGTTTAAAGAAACATGAAGATCAAAACCAGTCTCATCATTATTATTTGTAATGCAGTTGTAAGCGAAGTGTTACTATAGGTTTGTTAAACTAAGGATATGAGAAAGACAGGTTGAATGGAGATATAATGTCTCTATTAGACCAGTTGGTATAACTGAGAAAAACTTGTAAACTTTCAGGCATATAAACCTTTCCTCAAGCTAAAAGCTTTTGAATACAAGCTTTCTGTTTTTTTTCCTGTTTTATCAATTGATCTAATGCTCTTTTTTCCCTTTTCTGTTTATTATTTCACATGGATTGACATTAGTCTCAGATAGAGGAAAAACAAAATAACAAATATACATGACAGAACCAAATACTGCTTGTCTTCAGAAAAAGAGTATTTTTCCTACCCAGAACAGGCAGTCTGTTCTTGGCAGTCTCCCGCATTCATCAGCACCTTTGGTAGCTCAGAACTTTGAACCTCTGTTTCTTACCACACTCCTTACCCCAAAAGAAAGATAAAACACAGGTTTTGAAACCACTTTTCATTTATCTTGAACAAAAAAGTTCAAAGCACTCATAGCTAGTGGCCAGTACCACAGAAAGCTGTGTGTGGGCAGATTAGAGACTAAAAGGATGGGATCACTTGAGAAGAGGGCAAGAGAAGCGAGTCACATGCAGATGCTGCAAGACTGATGAGCAGTGGAAGAGAGGGGCAGGAGAAGGGAACTGCTGACCAGTGAAGAAAGGAGGAAACAAGGAGAGCATTGTGGCCCAGCACAAAATGCTGCTGTTCGTCCTTAGCTCCCATTGATACTACAGGACTAATATGTTGGAAGAGAAATAGTAGACAGAAGACTCCTGAGCAGATTGAAGTTGACTGAAGAATCTTTCATGGGGTAACCCGTTATCAGAAAATGCAGGTTTATTAATACCAAACATTCTGCAATAAACATAATTGCAGTGTTTTTTAAAAAAATAAAGTGCTTCAAAAACTTCCATTCCATTTCAACATTATCAAGATCCCATATTTCTGAATTTCATTTTGAAATAACACTCAGTTTTAAAATGTGCTATACATTATGCATTCTAACACAGTATCCCATTTTAAAAATATAATCAAAATAGTTTCCACTGATTGATCTTCTTTATCATATCACAAATCTTTATCACATCAGTTTTTTTAAAAAATGTTCTGACGTGGGAAAAAAAAAGTCAAAATAATGACTTTTCCTGTAATGTGCTTTCCCTGAGATAGGAAGTCTGATCTAAAGCATACACTGAAATTAGTTGGACACCCATTGATTTCAGAGGAGCCGATCTTTGAGGAGGTGTTTAAGAATAGAAGGAAGAAGCAAGTGACAACAAATTGAAGGAATTCCTTTTTAAACAATGCCTTATAAATACACACAATGATCACTCAGTCCTGCCTTTGATGTAAAACTCCCCAAAGCTTTAACTTTGCTAATACAGGAAAGGCAGAATTGGGCTCCCAAACCAGTCCAGCATAAACCACATTCTGTTCTCAGGCACACTGGCATCAACTAACGAGACATGACACCACGGACTTCAGGGTACATCTGCATCTGGATTGATAAGTCCATACCGAAGTCCTGCATATATGACAAATTTTATATATGATTGTAATGACTAATATTAACTAATCAGGGAGAGTCGCTTATGGGATTTGTCATATGCCCCTGGGTGAAATCAAAGCCTTGCTGTGTACTATTTTCTAGAAATATCCATTACACTTCTAAACTAAGACAAAGCTATTTGGAACAGTATTTAGTAAGCTAAAACCGGATCTACCAAATGAGGACCTGTTTGTTTCACAAACCTGATTCTATGTCTCTTCTGAATAAATATGAAAAAATAAACAGAGAAGTTCAAGTTGGATGGACTCGTAGGCAATACGCACTACTGTTCAGACAAAAAATAAAACCAGGTTAAGATTAGCACCCGGGCTGATTTTAATGTGCAATACAGTGAAAAGAAAGCTTTTGTAATGCGAATGTTGATACAACCGTACAGTTGTACAACTGTAACAGCACAAACACTGCTACCAAAATACAGTTTTGAGTAAACTCCATAAAGGACTGTTTTGTAAATGAATAATGACTTTGCTTAAAGCCAATCAGCATCAAGTGTGTTAAAAAAGATGAAATAGTGCTGGAAGGCAGTGGGAGGTAGAGGAGCCTCAAACTGCAAACAGGTGCTGATCTCCCTCCAGGGGGGATTGAGTGGCACAGACCTTACAGGCCTGTCACTTCTGATCAAAGCAAGCTCCAAGACCACATAATCACCATCACCCACCTTTTAAAGGATGCCCTGATTTATCATCTGTCAGTGTTAATAACTTGGCTACTCTGTCTAAAATACTTAAGAACATTACACAAGGATAACATTTCAAAAAATTTTTAAAGAAATGTGTAAATGTTTTAAACTAAAATGCACTGAAGTTCCTCCTTTGAGGCCATCTGTTGTTGGAGACCACCTGTCATCAAAAGACCACCTGAGCACATAATATCCCATCATTATAGAACTATCCCCTTGAAGCCATGGATTTTAAGTGTTAGAATAAGAAGGGTGTATGTTACAGACATTGTTGTTATTGGGCTTTTCATATAGTTTGAAGCCCTGGGATGACAGCCATACGTGAATAATGGCTTCATAATAACATACATATGAAATGCTACTTTGGGAAAAACCTGATAAGAGATCTGAACATTCCTCAGTTGAGCTCTGTGAATCCTCTCAGCTGTGGTGCTTGCACTATAGTGTTGAAAGTATCCTAATATGCCATACCTAAATGTAAACCTTGAAACTACTGAGCTTAATTTTCTTTTTCTTTTTAAGGTGTATTGGCATTTCACTGAGAAACAAGATTTCTAGCACTGTAAACAGAAACAATTCTGTGGGTTCTTTTCTGAATCCCATTTTTCCGTGCTGTTCTCATACTCTTATCTCATTAATCTCTCTGCAATAAACAAAAGTATTCTACCAAGCTACTCTTGCCAAAAAAGCTGCTTTCTGCCTTTCTTCCACCTGGCCCTAACATATACAAAGATGCCACCTGAATGTTGAGACATGATCTGCATTGACATAACTTACACAGTCCGAGACAACTCCTACCCCCATGGGTAATCCACAGCTCTCACCGAACAGAACAGAGCCCTCATACACAAATCTGTGGTAGACACTTGATTCTTAATTTACAGTATATGCGTATATTAACAGACTGAAATTTGAGATATTTTTATCTGAGCAAAACTAATCAAGATAAATGCAACTGGATTGTAATAAAATATCCTTTCTAGAAGGCAGTTCTGGACTTGTGTCTCTTCCTCAACAAGTTTGCTATGAACTGACTGAAATGTTAATGTATCCACATATAGATAATTCTCTTTAAAAGTCTATTGATGAGCAAACACCCAGTAGGCCTTGACAATACTTAGAGAAAAATCCTATCAGATTCAATAAATAAAAATATCAACATGATTTTACTAAATTTTTTTACTAAAATTTAACATGCTTCTGAAAACTAAAGAAGTTTAATAAAGAATATCTTGGAGATATTTTCTCAAAGACTTTTTAGTTGTTTAATTATGAGTTTTTAATTAATATGTTAACTAACTAGAATTCTAAGATAAGAATAAAATTTTCAGTTAAATTCTTAATAATGTTACATTAAATCACTGAAATATTATTTTAAAGTAAATATAACATTTTCCCTTAAGACTTATAAGCTTTGTAGCAACCTCACTCTTAAACTGGTTAGACTGTTAGGAGCTATAGGATGCCAAGGGGCACAATTTTTGAACTAATTCATTCTTAAGATGTCCTTAAGGACAATCATTATACTTTGCTGCATTTACAGTATACTTAGTCCTGACGTAATGACATCAGCATCATTATATACTTGAGGCATCTAGTTTGCTTACCAGTAGGAGTAAAAAAACACCAACAAAAAAATCCCACCAGCCCCTCCTCTCTCCCCCCACCCCAAAACTGAGTAACCACGAAGGTAGATTAAAACCCAAATTCCCAGCTTACGTTTCGGCAAGAATCTATTTGTGACCTGATGCATCCAGCCAGGTATTCAAATGTGGCATTTTTATAGAAGATCTTTGCAGTTCTGCTCTGGTGACAATGAAGGGCCTAAACTGACAAATGATTAAACTCAGACTGTCAGCAGCAATTCAGCCACTGCTGAACATCTTTCTTCATTTTTGTTTTCTCTTCTAGAATCCTAGTAGCAGAATGTAAGATTAACAGTTAAAACAAACCAATTTTTATAGTCTGCAAAAACTGCACAAAACAGTGAGATGCTGATTTCAGTGGCTTATGTATTTTAGAGGGAAGCCTAAAACCATTCTTGAAACATAAATCTGTCACCAGTAAAACTACCACTAATCTTCACATCAGAGAGAGAGTTTTCCTGGGAAGGTGACTTACATAATAACAAAACACTTATTTGAAGGATTCCTATAGTAATTTGCAACACACAGCTTATGCTAAAACTCTGCACTGCTTGGGATCTAATATAACTGATCTTAACTAGAACACATACAGATGTAAAGGCATTAATTCAGCAGTTTCAGAAGCGAATTTGTTCAGTGCAGTGGCCTACTTTGGCTCCAGCAGGGTGTGCTCTGACAGGATTAACTTCCAAGACATCTATCTATGAAGCCGTGTATCAAAGAGGCGCATAGGCACAAAGGAGGAAAAATATATCTTCCCCCCAAAAGATAAATTTTGTATTGAAAGCTGCTTTGTATGTGTGCATTTTAGACATAAAGTTGATTAATAATAACTGCAAGATCATTCTTGTCATTCAAGTTCCTAGCCATTGCTAGAAACATTTAAAAAGACTACAAGAAGACAAAAGCTTATCTCTAGCATGACAAACATCCTTGAAAAACCAGGACACTAACAAACAGGCCTTTTGTTACAAAGTTCCTAGCCGTTCCAAGGTGACTGTTGCCGGGATCCTTGCTCTACCAAAGTCCATTACGACCTCTCTTCTTTATACCGTGAGAGTCCACATAAAGGGCTCTTTGCTGGAAGAGCCTGTGTGAGAAAGTGAGGTTATATTACTATCTCACCAGGTGATCACACAGCTTGTTAGCCAACTCCATGGAAAACTTCCAGTTCATACAAAATCATGCTCCATTAAAACCTTTTTGAATTTGTATTTACAATTTTAACTTTACCAAGATAGTCTTCCTAAAACAGCATACAAAGTTTGTATTTAGAATTCCCCAGTTCTTTCTCCTGATCCTTCCCTTAATCTTTTTCAAATATTAGAGACACATTCAGTAATGTTACAAGTGAAAAAATCCCGGAGGAGGAGAGACTGTATTGTATTCAAACTGCGCTGAAGTGAGCCAGCTATCCTTAACATACTGACCGTACCCTATGCAAATTTTAAAGGGGTGTTAACCAAGGATCACTGTTGTAATCTCTGTGCTCTGTAAACATGGTACTACTCCACATCACCGCAGCTTTTTTACATCACTAAAGCTTCTGCCCAGGCGGTTTTCTCAGTTGCAGAGGTCTACAGAAAGATGCAATGTCAAAATCCATTTATTTAATTACAGCTTGCAATCTCTTTTTAGCAAATTATGGTTCTGTCTGGTTATACTCTCAGGCAAGTATAACAGCTATTATATTTGAAATGTGCTTTTAGCAAATAATTGAGAAAACAAGTTTATTAACCACAAAGCACATCAGAGAAAGTTTAGAACACAAAATTATCAAACTAAAGAACGTATTTTATTTTTAATAAAATAGTGGAGCAAAAAATAATTGTATATTACAAATATATACAGCACAAAACTGTGCACCCCCAGCACAGTAAAGAGCATCACTCTATACAAAGCTTCCCTTTGCAGAATCTAGTGCTTCTTGATCTATTCATAGTGAGAATTTGTTTAACAATAGAAAGAGTCAATAAGCCCTTTGGGTCTCTTTGAATTGATCCCCCCCCCTTTTTTTTGCACAAATCAGTCCAAACGTGTATAACATTGGCTTGATTTCCATTAAAAAGCCACAAAATGTAACACTAAAGGGTTTCTGAGGACTAGACCTCTTAGTTCTTTTGTTAAGAGATTTCTTTTGTTGTCTTTATGTACAGCAAAATACTTGTTTCTCTTTTCATGTCATGGTAAGAAAAAAAAATGTATTGCACATTATTCTTATTCACAAAGTTTGTGTCTGGTGCAGGAAGTTTCTCTTTTAGTGAAAGAATATTCGTGAGCATTATAGATTGGACCTATTTTTAGGCACTCCAAACCCCCTAGGCTGAGATGAGTTGTAAAGGATTTCTCTCTCTTTTTTTTTTGAAGTTAGCACGAAAGTTGCTTTCACAGATAGTATACTTACTGGGTACAGGCCTCTTTGGGACCCTAGTTTTCCCAAGAGATAATGCTCACTTGGGCGCTTTTAAAAGAAAATCATTGCTCCATAAAATTTGACTATACCTTGTTACTCAGAAACCTGTAGGAAATTCAGCTCAGCTACATGAAAAAGTTAAATAGTTTTTTTTTTTTTTTTTTTAATCTGAGGGCTGGATGAAGTATTTTTCTACAAATTAGTAACAGAAGAGGCTGTTTCAATTCACAATATTTCTTTCACTGAAAACCTTTCTGTAAGTACATTTACCTTCAGTTCTTCACCAGCTCCTGAATTCAGCGTGATACATTTTTTGCCTTGAGCTATTAAACTGTCCTCTGACAAAAAGCATCATTTCGTTTTTTAATTTCTGACTGCTACTGTGAACATTTGTAAGTCTATAAGATGAGATATAACCTGTCTAAAACCCATTCACACACAAGTGGGTGGTTGCAATGTTGATTCATATTTTGCATGGTGAGTTTTCTGTGGATGCTGAGGTTTTTTGTAGATTCCATTACTTGTAATAACACTTGCAGGTTTTCTTCTACTTCTCTTCTTTAATCTTCGACTACAAACATTTTGCCAGGACTGAAGAGTCTTGGAAGTCCAGATCCACATACCACTAGTAATGCCAACAACTAATAACATAAAAATTTTGACCATAAAAATTTCTACTGCTGGAATAGAGTTATTCATCATGCAGTCTAAATTTTTAGTCTGATTGTTCATCTTGCATTTCTGTTGAGTTGCCACAATTTTCCAATAATCCATATTAAGTCTCTCATAAAAATAGCAGGCTATCACACAAGTTGCAGGCACTGTATACAAGACTGAGAAGACACCAATCCTGACCATAAGTTTCTCCAACTTGTCAGTATTTTCTCCACCTGTTTTCATCACCCTCCTGATATGGAAAAGGGCCACAAAACCAGAAAGAATAAAAGAGGTGCCAATGATTAGATAACAAGCCAAAGGAATGAGTACAAACCCAGTCAAAGCATTCACATCCATGCTTCCAACATAGCACAACCCTGTCAGCTCGTCTCCAGCTACCCTTCTCATAACTAGGATCATTATAGTCTTCACAGCTGGAATGGCCCATGCTGCCAAGTGAAAGTAGCTACTGTTTGCTTCAATTGCTTCATGCCCCCATTTTTTCCCAGCCGCTAGAAACCAAGTTAAAGTCAAGATTACCCACCACAAGGAGCTTGCCATACCAAAGTAATACAGAACCAGGAACACAATGGTGCAGCCAGTGCTCTCCAGACCTTCCTGGATGACATAGAGCTGGCCACTGTCCCTATCACAGGCTATGCTTTCAGCACCTGAAAAGAGGCGAATAATGTACCCCACTGAGTAGACACAGTAGCACATAGAAAGGAAGATAATGGGCCTCTCGGGGTACTTGAAACGCTGAGGATCTATCAGGAAAGTAAGGACAGTAAAAGCACTGGAGAAGAAGCACAAAATGGACCAGATGGCAATCCAAATGACAGCAAACTGTTTGTCGTCCTTGCTCCAGTAAACATCAACCCCTGGGGTGCAGAGTGGGGCACAGGAAGCACTCTTCTCCACATGGTGGAACTTGCCAGGATTTTCACAGGAGGCTCTGCTGAGGCTGTCCTTCTGCTGCTGCAGATCATGACCGCTGCTGGGCCTCTGCGGCCGAAACATGGGTGGCAGCATGCTGGATCCTCTGGGGGGCTCATCTGATCCGTTGTTGGGGGCTTCCATGCAGAGGTAATTGGGGTCATTCTTGTTGGGCAGCTTGCTGCAGTCTAAGGAGTCTGGCCACTTAAAATTGAACTGCTCCATAATAGGAGAGCATTTCAGCCTCGCCTGCTCACACATAACCCTGCAGGCAGGGATTGGTGTAGAAACCTGCTCCGTGCACATAGGGGCATAGAGAGAGCAGAGGAAAAATTTCAGATGGCTGTGGCAACCATACTCCACCAACGGGGCAAACTCGTGCAGCTGAATGGCAGCTTCCCTCTGGTTTTCGTGTCCCATCAGGTTAGGCATCCTCGTCATGTTGTACCCTATATCCTTGCACATGGGGATTTCTATGGGCTGGCACCTCCCGTCACCGGGGCGGTCAATGTCTATGGAGCTGATCCCGGCGCCGAAGCAGGTCAGCCAGCCGAGCACCAAGACGGTCCGCACGCAGTTCCTCGCCGCCGGCCCCATTTTCGCGGGCGGCCGGGCGGGCGGGAGCGAGCGGGGCAGCGCGGGCGCGGGGCG
>NW_020447752.1:3730824-3731836 GCF_003343035.1 Apteryx rowi | reverse complement strand
GCGGGGCGGGCGGGCAACTTCGCCGACGGCCGGCCGCGGAAAAGGAGAAAGTACCCCCAGTCCTCAGATGCGCAAAACTTACTGCGGGGAGCCCGGCAACTTTCTTTTTCCCCGGGCTTCCACTTTTGCGATCCGTCTTTCCACCACCCTTCCTCCTCCTCCTCCTCCTCCCCGCTTTTTCTTCCTCGAAGCACCAGCAGAGCGATGCCGGAACAGTTTGGTCTGGGCAGATCCCGGCGATCACTGCTTCAACTTGCACATGTCCCGGGCGGCTTTTGGTGCAGCGGGTTTCTCCAGGGATTTTCCTCTTCCCAGAACGGGTCACGGCTCCTTACTTTCTTCCCAGGAGGTGGGGATTGGTTTATTCGACTGTAGAATAAAGGAGGAGGAGGAGAAAATATCTAAGCCCCTGAAGAGGGGGGCCTGCAACATCCCCCCCCCCCCCSCCSCCCYCCSCYCYGGGTTTGCAAWAGGKSGGCTCCTGGGCGCTGTGCAGAGCAGGGCTGGCTCTCGCGTGCGTTGTGTGTGTCTGCTCCGCTCCCCCCGCATTAGCAGGAACTCCTGGGGCTGGAGCAGCTGGAGTTTTTAGGGGCGGCTGAGTCCTAGGAGAGGAAAAAAAACACACACACAAAACCTGTGCAGGATCCGCCTCGCATACGACATCCACTTTGCATGAGAAAGGTGAAGCTGACACGGTGATTACTTTCCAATCACTCGGAACGCCTTGAAACCTCCTTAAGGACCCCTACAGGTTTTCCTTGATCAGCACAGATTAAAAAAGGCCCCATTTGTTCCTCTCTCCTCCTGGCTTTCTTTCCTTTCTCCTTTCCCTCCCGTTGCCCTCCCTTGAAAGTTTAACAAGATTTTTTTTTTTTTTCTCTAGAAGGCGTCAGCCTAACCTTCCTCGCTCAGGTAGGAAGCCAGGGAGAGCGAGTGCTTCAGACTTCGTGTCTCCTAATAGGAGGGGTGAAGGTGGTGCCTCCTCGCCTGCCTTTATTGGGGGGGGGGGGGG